>NW_027202478.1:0-224236 GCF_024711535.1 Dipodomys merriami | reverse complement strand
CCACAGCATCATCGGTTTAGCTATCACAGGGATTGCTATTAGCACTGTTGCTAACAGCAAGAAGATCAGCTGTATCAGGAGACGAGTGGATGGCATCTTCAAGATGGGGTTCTTCTGCAGTCTCCACCGGCCTGGTCAGTCTCGTTGGCACCCAGTGAGGTACTTCTTGACTCTGTGGAAAAACACAAACAGCTCCCCTGGATCTCGTTATTACCGGATCCGGTCCATACCATTTATTATTAATAACATCCTTCCACATGACCATGTCTTTAGTATCCATGGAGTCTCTTGTCATATGCCGATCTGCGGCAGACTGATCGTTGTCATTTAGAATTAAAAAATTAAGGGTAAAGAGCGCAAGAGAAAGTCTTTCCCTGGGGGACGCGGACTCAGCAACTCCCCCTTTTTGTTTTTGAAGCATTTCTTTTATGTTTCTATTAGTTCTTTCCACTATACCTTGTCCTTGAGGATTGTAGGGCAATCCGGTGGTGTGGGCAACCTGCATTTGTGCGCAAAAGGCGCGAAAACCATGGGAAGTATAAGCAGGGCCATTATCCGTCTTAAGTCTAAGGGGCTTTCCCCAAGCTGTCCAAGCTTCTAAGCAGTGTATTCTGACGTGAGACACCTTTTCTCCTGCCAGAGGTGTGGCATGAATGACACCAGAAAAGGTGTCCACAGACACATGTAAATATTTCAACTTACCAAATTCCGTCAGATGAGTAACATCCATTTGCCATAGGGCGTTTGGTCTCAACCCCCTGGGGTTTACCCCCACATGGGGAGGATGAAGAAAGGTAACACAAAATTTACAGGCTTTAACAATATCTCTTGCCACATGCCTGGACAAATTATATCTTTTCCTAAGGGTATTAGCAGGTACATGATACAATCTATGAAAGTCTTTTGCCAATTCTACAGGATCAGCAGCAACCAGAGCCATAGCCCGAGTTGCCTGGTCCACCAAATCATTACACCTTGCCATCGGGCCCGGCAACATAGAGTGGGCACGAATATGTCCAATATAAAAAGGATGTTTTCTGTTTAAGATAAGGGATTGAATCTGTAACAAAACATTAGAAATTGTACTGGCCTGCTTAACTGAAGCAGCAACTTCAAGAGAAGCAAAGGCATTTACAACATATAATGAATCAGAAAATAAATTAAAAGGTTGATCAAATCTTTTAAAAACTTCAAGCACAATTAAACATTCAACAGCCTGTGGGGCATTCGGCCGAAAATTAAAGACTACCGGCTGTTTGTGTCCTTGAACAAAAAAGGCACCTTGTCCAGATTTTGATCCATCCGTAAAGATGGTTAGAGCATCAGCCAAGGGCTCCTTTGAAGTGACAACAGGAAAATACACTAAATTTTTGTTAACTATGGCAAGCAGAGGATGCTTAGGATAATGATTATCAATTACATTTGGAAATGAGCAAACAAGAATTGCCCACATATCCATTGTGGCTGCTAAAATTTCAACTTGCTCACGGGTGTATGGAATAATTAATTTATCTGGAATTTTTGCAAAGTGCATCAAACAATACTTTATACCCAAAATTGCCTCTTTTTTATTTTTTTTTATTTTTATTATTTTTATTTATTTATTTATTTATTTATTTATTTATTTTTTCAGAATCAAAATTGCCTGTTTGGCCACTAATTCAGGAAAATATTGAACAGTTTTTGCTCCCACAGAATCATAGCATTAATAGTTAGCCTTTGAACCAAGGCAGTGGTATAATTGGCCGTCACTCCATAAGTCCGGACTGCCTCAACTAAATCCTTAAGCTGGAAGTAGGAAACCGGCTCAAGAATTCTCTCATTAGTAATGGGATTTAAAAAAAATAAATAAATAAAAATAAAAATAAAAATAAAAAAAATAAAAAAAGAGGCAATTTTGGGTATAAAGTATTGTTTGATGCACTTTGCAAAAATTCCAGATAAATTAATTATTCCATACACCCGTGAGCAAGTTGAAATTTTAGCAGCCACAATGGATATGTGGGCAATTCTTGTTTGCTCATTTCCAAATGTAATTGATAATCATTATCCTAAGCATCCTCTGCTTGCCATAGTTAACAAAAATTTAGTGTATTTTCCTGTTGTCACTTCAAAGGAGCCCTTGGCTGATGCTCTAACCATCTTTACGGATGGATCAAAAACTGGAAAGGCGGCCGCTAAGGGCGACCAGGTGTTGCCTTTTATAAAGTGACTCTTCCCTGCCGGCGGGCACGGCGGGGGGGCCGACGGGTGAGGGGCAGCTCTGTTTCCTCTCCCTGGCTGCTGCGGTACTCCCACCCCTAGGGGGCGCCACCCTCCATATCTGTCTGCCACGTGCTCCGCCGCAGCCTCTTCTAACTCTTCACTATCAGCTGGATTGAGCTGCTCTCCCTCCTCCTCTAACATTTCTTCCTCTGAGTCACTCACAAGATTACTATATTCTTGGTCCCGCCCTTCCACATGTAGGGCTGAGAACCGGTTTGCTTTTAAAGAAGGGCGCGGGGGTCTCCTCGAGAGCCCCTCCCTAAAACCCTTCTCCTTTTGTGAGGGCTGCAGCCCCTCTTGCTTTAATTCTTTAGGATCCTTTTGTCTTTTTTCCCTTTTTCTTTTAGGCCTATTTTCCTCCCCCTTACTGTATGCTGACTCTGATAGACTATCCTGATGCCGCGTTAGTACTTTGCATCCTTCCTTGATTAAATCAAACCCTCCCTCCTCGAGGCAAGTGCGCACCATCAAAAAGACAAGCCACAAGGGAAGAAGCAATGCAAGCAACCAATAAATATCTAAATCTACAGTGAACAGCATACCGGGGGATACTTACCGACATCCCCTCTCCGCGTGTTGAGTTCTGGCTCCAATTCGGCCTCTCGCGCGGGTCCCGTCCCAGGTTCGTTCCCGGGTTTCAGCACCAGTTGTAGTGACCGTCTACTCGACCAGCGAGGAAAAACGACCACCACACCAGGAGTCTTCTCAGATCACGCTTTATTGGAGAGCCTTTTAGTTGTAGGAGAGCTTGGGCGCGAGAGAGCGTGCACCCGAAACACAGCCGCTTATATATGAGAATCGGAACGCGGGTCTTTCTATTGTTGGTCGCCTGCCTTTCTCCGTCACCAGGTGTCATGGGATTGGCTGGGAACTCTACCTGGCTCGTGCACGCGCACAGCCCAGGCCACCCACCAAGCACCGTCTGGGGTAGAAACCTCAAAGCTGCAAGGGAGTGGGCGGAGTCTCGCCTCGGCTCCCTACACCCCTAAATCTCACCCTATCCCTAACCCTAACACTAACCCTAACCCTAACCTTCAACCTAACCCTCATTCTAACCCTATCTCTTACCCTAAACCTCACCCTCAGGCTAAACCTAACAATAAACCTAACCCAAACACTAAACCTCAACCTAACCCTAACCTTAACCCTCACCCTCACCATAACAGAAAACCTAAACCTAACCCTAACAATAATTCTAACCCTAATCCTAAACCTCACCCTAACCATAACCCTCACCCTAACCCAAAACCTCACCCTAACACTTACCCTCACCCTAACACTAACCCTAACACTAAACCTCACACTAACGCTAACCATAACCCTAACCCTAAAACTCAACCTAAACCTCACCCTCACCCTAATACTAACCCTAACACTAAACCTCACCCTAACCCTCCCCCTAACCCTAAATCTAAACCTAAACCACACCCTCACCTTCACCCTAACCCTAAACCTAAACCTCACCCTAACCATAACCCTCACCCTAACCATAACTCTCAACATAACACTTCCGCTCACCCTAACACTAACCCTAAACCTAACACTCACCCACACACTAACTCTAACCCTCAACCTCATCCTAACCCTCACCCTAATCCTAACACTAACCCTAACCCTCACCCTCACCCTAGCCCTCACCCTAACCCTAATTCTAACCTTCATGCTCACCCTAACCCTAACCCTCATCCTCACCCTAAACCTCACACTAACCCTAACCCTAATCCTCAATCTAACCCTCACCATAACCATAACCCTCAATCTTACCATAACCCTAAACCAAACGCTAACACTCACCCATATTTTAACCCTCAGCCTCAGCCTAAACCACACTTTTACACTTACCATCATCCTCACCCTAACCCTCCCCCAAACCTAAACTTCATCCTAACCCTCACCCTAACCGTAAACCAAAATATCACCCTAAACTTAAACTTCACCATCAACCTCACCCTCAGCCTAACCCTAAGCCTAAGCCTAAGCCTAACCCTCACACTCACCCTCACCCTAACCCTAATCCTAACCCTAACCCTAAACCTAACCCTTAACCTCAACCTAACCCTCACCCTAACCTTAACCCTAACACTAACCCTAACCCTAAAACATGAACTAACCCTCCCCCTAACCCTAAATCTAAGCCTAAACCTCACCCTCACCCTAACCCTAATCCTAACCCTAACCCTAAACATCACCCTAAACCTAACACTAACCCTCCCTCTCACCCTCACCCTCACTGTAACTCTAACCCTAACACTAACAATAACACTAACTCTAACCATAACGCTCACCCTAACACTAACCCTATCCCTAAACGTCAACCTAACCCTCACCTTCACCCAAACCCTAATATTAAACCTAACACTAACCCTCACCCTAACCCTCCACCTACCCCTAACTCTAACCCTAAAACTTACCCTCAACCTACCCTAACTCTAACCATAAACCTCACCATAAACCTCACCCTACCCTCACCCTCACCCTCACCCTCAACCTCAACCTCACTGTAACTCTAAACCAAACCTTAAAAATAAGACTCACAATAATCCTAAACCTAACCCTAACCCTAAACATAACGATAACCCAAACCCTGAGCCTCACACTTCCCGCAAACTTAACCCTAACCATACCATAACAATAACAATAACCCTAACCATAATTCTAACCCTAACCCTAACCCTAACCCTTACCTAAAACTCACCCCCAACCTCACCCTCAGCCTAACCCTAACCCTAACCATAACACTAACCCTAACACTCACCGTGACCCAATCCCTAACCATAAACCTAACCCAAATCGAAATACTAAACCTAACCCCAAACTTAAGCCTAACCATTTCCCTAACCCTAACCCTAATCCTCACCCTCATTGTCACCCTAACCCAAACAATAACCCTAACCCTCACCCTAACCCTACGCCTAACCCTAACCCTAGTCTTCACCCTGACCCTAATCCTGACCTTAACCCTCATCCTAACCCACAGCCTAACTTTAAACCTAACCCTCACCCTAACTCTAACCCTCACTCTTAACTTCACCCTTAGCCTAACCCTAAGCCTAATCCTAAACCTCACCCTAACCCACACACTCACCCTCAACCTAACCCTAACCCTAACCCTCACCCTAACCCTAACCCTCACCCTCAACCTCACCCTGAGCCTAACACAACCCTAACCCTAACACTAACCCACACACTCACCCTCACCATAACCCTAATCCTAACCCTAACCCTAACCCTAACCCTAAAACTCACCCTCACCCTAGCCTTCACCCTAACACTAATCCTAAACCTAACCCTCACCCACACCCTCATCCTGACCGTAACTCTAACCCTAACCCTATCAATAACACTAATCCTAACCCGAACCATCACCCTAACTTAACCCTAACCCTCACCCTCATGCTCAGACTAAGCCTAAGACTAAGCCTAACCCTAACCCTCACCCTAACCCTCAACTTTCACTAACCCTAACTCTAACCCTAAACCTCACTCTCACCCTAACACTAATTCTAAACCTAACCCTAAACCTAAACCTCATCCTAACCCTAACCTAAAACTCACCCTCAGCCTCAGCCGAAACCTAAGCCTAACATTAACCCTAACCCTAACCCTCACACTCATCCTCACCCTAAATCTAACTCTACCCCTAAACCTCACCCTCACCCTAACCCTAAACCTAACACTAAACCTCATCCTAACCCTAAAGCTAACCCTCACACTAAACATAACCCTCACCCTCACCCTCACGCTCAGCCTAAACCTAAGGCTAAGCCTAACCCTAACCCTAACACTCACACTCATCCTAACCCTAACCCTAATCCTAATCCTAACCCTAGCCCTATCCCTCATCCTCACCCTAACACTCACAGTAACCCTAACATAAACCTAAAACTAACCCTCACACTCAGCCTCACCCTAACCCTGATTCTAACACTGAACCGCACCCACACGCTAACCCTAATGCTAACCCTAAACATAATCCTAACCCTAACCCCCCCAACTCTCACCCTAACCCTAACACTAACCCTAACCCTAAACCTCAACCTAACCTCACCCTAACCGTAACTCTATCCCTAAATCTCACCCTCACCCTAACCCTCAGTCTAACCCTAACCCAAACACTAAACCTCACCCTAACCCTAACCCCAAAACTCACACTCACCCTCACAGTAATCGTAACCCTAAACCTAACCCTAACAATAACCCTAAAGCTAATCCTAACCCTCACCCTAACCATAACCCTCAGCCAAAACCAAACCCTCAACCTTAAACTTACCCTCACCCTAACACTAACCCTAACACTAACACCAACCCTCACACTAACCCTAACCCTAAACCTAAACCTAAACCTCAACCTAAACCTCACCCTCACCCTAACCCTAACACTAACCCTATTCCTAACCCTTACCCTAGCCCTCCTGCTAAACCTATATCTAAACCTAAACCTCATGCTAACCCTAAGCCCAAGCCTAAGCCTAAGCCTAACCCTAACCCTAAAAGTAACCCTAATCCTCAGCCTCACCCTTACCCTAACCCAAACCCTAACCCTAACCAACACCCTCACCCTCAGCATAACCCTAAGCCTAACAATAAACCTAAACCTAACCATCACCTTAAACCTCACACTAACCCTAACCCTAACCCTTAACCAAACCCTAATCCTCAGCCTCCCCCTCACCCTAACCCAAACACTAAATCTAACCCTCACACTCACACTCAACCTAAACCTAATCCTCAACCTAACCCTATCCCTAAACCTAACCCTCATATTAACCTTCAGCCTAGCCCTCACCCTAACCCTAATCCTAATCCTAAAACTTATGCTAACCCTCAGGTAAACCCTAACCCTAACCCTCACCCTAACCCTAACCCTCAACGTAAGCTTCAACCTAACCCTAACTCTATAGCTAACCTTAACCCTCACCCTCATTGTCACCGTAACTGTAACCCAAAACCTAAGCCTAAAAATAACCCTAACACTCACCCTCACCCTAACGCTAATCATAAATCTAAAACTACCCCTAACCCTTAACGTCAACCTAATCCTCACCCTAACTTTATCGCTAACACTAACCCTAACTCTAACTCACGAAATAACCCTCCCCCAACTCTAAATATAACCATAAACCTGACACTCACCCTAACCCTAATCCTAACCCTAACCCTAAACCTCACCCTAACACTAACCCTAAGCCTCACCCTCACCCTCACCCTCAATTTAACTCTAACTCTAACCCTAACAATAACACTAATCCTAAACCTAAATCTAACCCTAAGCCTAACCCTAACCCTAATCCTAAAACACACCCTCACCCTAACCCTAATCCTAACCATTACCCTAACCCTCACCCTCACCATAACCTTAACCCTCATCCAAACCCTCACTCTAACCCTAATCTTAACCATAATTCTCCTCCTAACCCTCACCCTAAACCTAACACTAACCCTGACCCTAACCCTCAAAATCAGCTTCAACCTAACCCTAACTCAAACCCTAAACCTCACCCTCACCATAAACCTAACCATAACCCTAACCATAAAACTCACCACAACCCTAACCCTAAAGCTCACCCTCCCCCTAGCCCTCACCCTAACAATAATCCCAACCCTAAGCCTCATCCTAAACCTCATCCTATCACTAACCCTAACCCTCATCCTTAGCATCACCCTAAGCCTAACCCAAACTCTCAAACTAACTCTAAACCTCACCCTCACCATAACCCTTACCCTAACCCTTACCTTAACCCTAAATTTAACCCGGACCCTAACGCTCACCCTAAACCTAACCCTAACCCTCACCCTAACCCTAATCCTCACCATCACCCTCAGCCTCAGCCCAAGCCTAAGCCTAATCCTAACCTTAACCCTAACCCTCACACTCATCCTAAGCCTAACCCTAATCCTAATCCAAAACCTAAGCCTAAACCGACACTCAACCTAACCCTAACACTAACCCTAACCCTAACCCTAACCCTTACCTAATCCTCAACCCCAACCTCACCCTCAACCTAACACTAAGCCTAACCCTAACACTAACCCTAACCCTCATCGTAACCCAAACCTTAACCTTAACCATAACCCTAACCGAAACACTAACCCTAACCCCAAACCTAAACCTAACCCTTAGCCTTACCATAACCCTAATCCTCAACCTCAATGTCACCGTAACCCAAACAATAACCCTAACCCTCACCCTAACCCTAAGCCTAACCCTAACCCTAACCCTCACACTCACCCTCACCCGAACCCTAATCCTAAACCTAAACCTATCCCTAAACCTAACCCTCCCATTAACCCTCACCCTAGCCCTCAAACTGACCCGAATCCTTACCCTAAACCTCATCCTAAACCTCACCCTAACCCTAACCTTAACCCTCACACTAACCCTAACCCTGAACCTAAACCTAACCCTAACCCTAAACCGAATCCTCACCCTCACCCTTACTCTCAACTTAACTCTAACCCTAAACATAACAATAACCCTAAACCTAAACCTAAGCCTAAACAACAAACTCACCGTAACTCTAAACCTAACCATAACACTAAAACTCACCCTAATCCTCACCCTCACCTTCACCCTAAGGCAAACCCTAATCCTCACCCAAACCCTCACCCTCAGCCTAACCCTAAGCCTAAACCAAACCCTAACCCTAACCATCACCTTAACCCTAACCCTAACCCAAACCCTAACCCTGAACCAAAACCTAATCCTCAGCTTCACCCTCACCCTAACCCAAACCCTAACCCAAACCCTAACCCTAACCCTCACCCTAACCCTAAACCTAACCCTCACACTCACCCTCACCATAACCATAATATTAAACCTAACCCTATCCCTAAACCTATCCTTCACATTAACCCTCAGCCTAGCCCTCATGCTAACCCTAAACCTTATCCTAACCCTCACCCTAACCCTACCCCTAAACCTCACCCTCACCTTCAGCCTCACTTTAACTCTAACTCGAACCCTAACATTAACACTAATCCTAAACCTAAACCTAACACTAACCCTAACCCTAAACCTAATCCTACCACACACCCTCACCCTAACCCTAATCCTAACCATAGCACTAACCCTCACCCTAAACCTCACACTAACCCTAACACTAATCCTCAATCTAACCCTTACCCTCACCCTAACTCTAACCCTCACCATTACCCTAACACTAACCCTAACCATAACCATAATCATAACCCTCAACCTCAGCCTCACATTCAAAGCAAACATAACCCAAACCATAACACTAACAATAACCTTAACCCTCACCCTAATCCTAATCCTACCCCTACCCCTAAACCTCACCCTAGCCCACACCCTAAACCCAAGCCTAAGCCTAACCCTCACCCTAACTCTCACTCTAACCCTAACCCCAAACATAAACCGAACCCTAACCTTCAACCTCACCCTCAGCCTAACTCTAATCCTAACCTGAACCCTAAACTTAACCCTCACACTCACAGTCACCTTAACCCTAGACCTAATCCTAACCTTAACACTAACCCTCACCCTCACCCTAAACCTCACCCTAACCCTAAGCATAACCCTCAACCTCAGCCTCACATTCACAGCAAACTTAACCCAAACTATAACACTAACAATAACCCTAACCCTCACCCTCAACCTAACCCTAAACCTAAACCTAAACCTAACCCTAACCCTAAACCTAAAGCTGACCCTAACCCTAATCCTAACCCTCACCCTCACCCTCACAGTAACCATAACCCTAACCCTAACCCTTACAATAACCCTAACCCTAACCCTATACATCATCCTAACCATATCCTTCACCCTAACCCTAACCCATACCCTAAAGCTTATCCTCACCTTAACCCTAACCCTCACACTCACCCTAACCCTCACCCTAATCCTAATCCTAACCCTAAGCCTAACCCTCTCCCTAAACCTAACTCTAACACTAACCCTAACCCTAACCCTCACCCTCAGCCTCACTCTAACCCTAACTCTAACCCTAAACCTCCCCCTTCCGCCACCCCAACCCTAACCCTAACCCTAAACATCACCCAAACCCTAACCCTAAACCTCACCCTCACCCTAGCCCTCACCCTAATCCTAATCCTAACACTAAACCTCACTCTAACCTAACCTTAATCTTAATCCTAACCCTAAACCTAACCCTCACCCTCACCCTAACCCTCACCTGAACCCTAACCCTAACACTAACCCTCACCCTCACTCTAATCCTAACCATAACTGTAACCCTAAATCGCACCCTCACCCTAACCCTCACCCTAAACCTAAACCTCCCCCCTACCCTAACCCTAATCCTCACCCTCACCCTAGCACTCACCCTAACCCTAATCCTAACCCTCCCCCTAGCCCTAACCCTAAACCTCACCCTAATGCTAACCCTCACCCTCAACCTCACCCTCAGCCTAACCCTAAGCCTAACCCTAAACCTAACCCTAACACAAATATTCACCCGCACCTTTACCCTAATCCTAACCCTAAACCTTACCTTCCCCCTAATTCTCACCCTAACCCTAACCCTAACACTAAGACTAACCCTAACCCTCAACTAACCTTCACCCTAACACTACCTCTAACGCTAAACTTCACCAACACCCTAAACCTAACTCTAACCCTAACCCAAACCCTAAACCTCAACATAAAACTAACCCTCAACCTCACCCTCAGCCTAAAACTAAACCTGACCCTAACAATAACCCTAACACTAATCCTAACCCTCACCCTAACCATAATGCTCACCCTAACCCAAAACCTCACCCTAACACTTACCCTCACCCTAAAACTAGCCCTAACCCTAACACTAACCCTCACACTAACCCTAACCCTAACCCTAAACTTCACCCTAACCCTAAGCCTATATCTAACCCTAAACCTCACGCTCAGCCTAACCCTAACCCTAACCCTCACCGGCACCCTCAACCTCACTATAACTCTAACCCTAACCCTAACACTAACACTAACCCTAACCCTAACCATCACTTTAACCCTAATCCTCACCCCCACCCTCAGCCTCAGCCTAACCCTAAGTCTAACCGGAACCCTCAGACTAACCTCACCGAAACCCTAACCCTAACACTAACCCTAACCCTAAACCTATCCCTAACCCTAAACCTAACCCTCATTATCAGCATCACCCCCACCCTAACCTAAACTCTAACCCGAACACTCACCCTAACCCTAAGCCCAACCCAAACCTTAACCCTAACCTTCACACTCACTCTAACCTAAACCTAATCCTAAACCTAACACTATTCCTAAAACTAACCCTCACCATAATCCTCACCCTAGCCCTCACCCTAACCCTAATCCTAACCCTAAACCTCAAACTAAACCTAAATATACCCCTAATCCTCAACCTCACCCTAACCCTAACTCTAACCCTAACACTAACACTAAACCTCACCCTAACCCTAACCCTAACCCTCACCCTAACCCTAAACCTCACCCTCACCCTCAGCCTATCGCTAAGCCTAACCCTAAACCTATCCCTAACACACACTCACCCTCAAACTAACACTAATCCGAACCCTAACCATAACCCTTCCCCTAACTCTCACCCTAACCCTAACCTTAACACGAACACTAACCCTAACCCTCAACTTAACCGTCACCCTAACCCTAACTCTAAACCTAAACCTCACCATCATGCTAACCCTAACTCTAACCCTAACCCAAACCCTAAACCTCACCCTAACCCTAACCCTAACACTCATCCTCACCCTCTCCGTAACCATAACCCTAAACCTAACGCTAACAATAACCCTAAACCTATTCCGAACCCTCACCCTAACCATAACCCTCACCCTAACCCAAACCATCACCCTATTACTTACCCTCACCCTAACACTAACCCTCACCCTAACACTAACCCTCACACTAACACAAGCCCTAACCCTAACCCTAAACTTCAACCTAACCCAGACCCTCACCCTAACCCTAAAAATAACCCTAAACATAACCCTCACCCTAACCCCACCCTTAAAGTTATATCTAACCCTCAACCTCACCCTCACACTCACCCTAACCCTAACCCTAAACCCCACCCTAACCCTAACCCTACACCTCACCCTCATGCTCAGCCTAAGCCTAAGCCTAAACTTAACCCTAACCCTAACACTCACGCTAACCCCAACACTAACACAAAACCTAACTCTAAACCTAAACCTCACCCTCAAACTAACCCTAACACTAAACCTAACCCTAAACCTAAGCCTCATCCTAAACCTCACCCTCACCCTCACCCTCACCGTAACTGTAACCCTAACCCTAAACCTAACAATAACACTAACACCAACCCTAAACCTCATACTAACCATAACCTTCACCCTAATTCTAACCCTCACCCTAACACTTACCCTCATCCTAACACTAACCCTAACCCTAACACTAACCCTCACACTAAACCTAACCCTCACAATAACCCAAAACCTCACCCTAACCCTAAACCTCAACCTGAACCTAGCCCTCAACCAAACCCTAACCCTCATCCTCACCCTAAAACTCACAATAACCATAACACTAATCCTCAATCTAACCCTCAACCTCACCCTAACCCTAACCCTCACGGTTACCCTAACCCGAATGCTCAGCCTAACCCTCACCTTTACACTTACTGTGACCCTCAACCTCACCCTCACCCTTAATCTAATCCTCATCCTATCCCTCACCCTAATGGTAACCTCAACCATCACCCTAATCCTAACCCTCACCCTCACCCTCAGCCTCAACCTAACCCTAAGCCTAAGCCTAACCCTAACCCTAACCCTCACCCTCACCCTAGCCCTCACGCTAACCCTAATCCTAAACCTAACCCTCATCCTAACCCTTAACCTAACCATAACCCTAACCATCTTTCTAAACCGAATCCTCATCAACACCCATACCCTCAGCCTAACCCTAAGCCTAAGCCGAACCCTAACCCTAACCCTCACACTCACCCTCACTGTAAAACTTATCCTAAAACAAACACTAATCCTAGCATTATACCTCAACCTAACCCTCACCATAACCCTAAACCTAACACTAACGCTAACCCTAACCCTCACCCTAAATCTCCCCCTAACAGTATCTCTAACCCTAAACCACACCCTCACCCTAACCATAACCCTAAACCTAAACCTCACCCTAACCCTGATCCTAAACCTCACCATCACCCTCACCCTCACTGTAACTCTAACCCTATCCCTAATACTAACCCTCACCCTCACCCTAAACCTAACCCTAACCCTAAATCTCAGCCTCACCATAATGCTAACCCTGAACCTAACCCTAAACCTCACCCTAATGCTAACCCTAATCCTCACCCTCACTCTAACCCTCATCCTAACCCTAATGCTAACCCTAAACCTCACCCTCACCCTCATGCTCGGCCTAAGCCTAAGCCTAAGCCAAAGATTAACCCTGACCCTGACCCTCACCCTAACCCTAACCGTAACACTAACCCAAACCCTAACCCTCACACTAACACTCAACCTAACACTAACTCTAAACCTAAACCACACCCTCACCCTAACCCTAACCCTCAACCTCACCCTCACCCCTTGACTAATATTAAACCTAATCCTAACCCTAACCCTAACCCTAAAAATAAGAGTAACCCTCACCCTAACCCTCACCCTAACCCTAACCCTAACACTCACCCTCACCATAGTCCATAACCGAACCCTAAGCCTAAGCCTAACCCTCACCCTAACCCTCACTCTAATCCTAAACCCAACACTCACTTTAACCATAAGCCTCACCCTCACCCTAACTCTAATCCTAACCCTAACCCTAACTCTAACCCTCCCCTTAACTCTCACCCTAACCCTAACCTTAAAAGGAACACTAACCCTAACCCTCAACCTAACCCTCACCTTAATCCTAACTCTAACCTAAACCTCACCCTGACCCTAAACCCAACTCTAACATTAACCCAAACCCTAAACCTCACTCTAACCCTAACCCTAACCCTCATCCTCACCTTCACTGTAACCGCAACCCTAAACCTAACAATAAGAATAACCTTAACCCTATTCCTAACCCTCACCCTAACACTTACCCTCACCCTACCACTAACCTTAAACCTCACCCTAACCCTCTCCCTAACCCTATATGTAACCCTCAACCTCACACTCACCCTAAACCTAACCTTAAACCCCACATTAACCCTAACCATAATCATCACCCTTATGCTTGGCCTAAGCCTAAGCCTAAGCCTAAGCCTAACACTAATCCTAAACATCACCCTCACCCTAACCCTAATTCTAACCCTAACCCTAAACCTAAACCTCATCCTAACCCTAACCCTCACCCTCACCCTCACCGTAACCGTAACCGTAACCCTAACCCTAACAATAACCCTAACCCTAACCCTAACCCTCATCCTAAGCATAAACTTCACCGTAACCCTAACCCTCACCCTAACCCTATCCCTCATCCTAACATTTACCCTCACCCTAACACTAACACTCACGCTAACACTAACGCTCACACTAACCCTAACCATCACCCTAACCCTAAACCTCACCATAACCCTAGCCCTCAACCTCAACCTAGCCCTCAACCTAACCCTAACCCTCATCCTCACCCTAAAACTCACACTAACCCTAACAGTAATCCTCAATCTAACGCTCACCCTCACCCTAACCCTAACTCTCACCCTTACCGTTAACCTCACCCTAAGCCTAACACTCCCCTTTACTCTTACCATCACCCTCACACTAACCCTCAGCCTAAAACTAATCCTCATCCTAACCCTCACCCTAACGGTAACCCCAACCATCACCCTAACCCTAAACCTCACACTCACCCTCAGCCTCAGCCTAAACCTAAGCCTAAGCCTTGGCCTAACCCTAACCCTCACCCTCACCCTAACCCTAAACCTCATCCTAACACTTAACCTAACCATAAACCTAACCATCTTTCTAAACCTAATCCTCATCCCCACCCATATCCTCAGCCTATCCCTAACCCTAAGCTGAACCCTAAACTTAACCCTCACACTCACCCTCACTGTAAACCTAATCCTAAACCTAACCCTAACCCTAAAATTAAACCTCAGTCTAACACTCACCCTAACCCTAACCCTAACCCTAACCCTAATGCTCACCCTGAACCTCCCCCTAACCCTAACTCTAACCCTAATCGTCACCCTCACCCTAACCCTAACCCCAACCCTAAACCTCAACCTAAACCTAATCCTTACCCTCAACCTCAGCCTCACTGTAACTCTAACCCTAACCCTAATCCTAACCTCACCCTCACCCTAACCCTAACCCTAACACTCACCCTTACCGAACATTCACCCTCACCGTAACACTAACCCTAACCCTAACCCTAAACCTCAACATAACCCTAAAAATAACCCTCAACCTCACCCTAGCACTCACCCTAAACCTAATTGTAAACTTAAACCTCATCCAAAACCTCGCCCTAACCCTAACCCTAACCCTCAACCTAACCCTAAACCTAATTCTAACCCTCAACCTAACCCTAACCCTGACCCCAACGTAACCCTAAACCTAACTCTCACCCTAAACCTAAACCTCATCCTAACCCTAACCCTCACCCTCACCCTAACCCTAACACTAATCCTAACCTTAAACCTCACCCTATACCTCACCCTAACCCTAACTCTAACCCGAAACCTGACCCTCACCCTAAACCTCACCCTAACCCTAAAACTCACCCACACCCTAGCCTTCACCCTAACCCTAATCCGAACCTTAACCCTCATCCTAACCCTAAACCTAACCCTCAACCTAACCCTAAACCTCACCCCTAACCTTACCCTTAGTCTAACCCTAAGCCTAACCCTAAACCTAACCCTAACCCACACACTCACCCTCAACCTAACCCTAACCCTAACCCTCACCCTAACCCTAACCCTCATCCTCAACCTCACCCTTAGCTAACCCAAAGCCTAACCCTAAACCTAAACCTAACACACATACTCACCCTCACCCTAACGCTAATCCTAACCCGAACCCTAACCCTCACCCTCACCCTAGCCTTCACCCTAACCATAATCCTAAATCAACCTCAAACTCTAACCATAACCCTAACCCTAAACCTCACCCTAAACCTAACCCTTACCCTCAAACTCACTGTAAGGGTAACCCTAATCCTAACCCTAACAATAACCGTAACCCTAACTCTTACCATCACCCTAACCATAACAATCACCCTAAACCTAACCCTCATCCTAACCCTTGCCCTCAACCTTATCTAAACCCTAAGCCTCAGCCTAATCCTGACCTTTCTGCTTACCATCACCCACACCCTAACCCTCACCCTAATACTAACCCTAATCCTTACCCTCACCCTAACCATAACCCTAACCATCACTCTAACCCTATTCTTCACCCTCAACCTCACCCTCAGACTAACCCTACGCCTAAGCCTAAACCTAACCCTAACCCTCAACCTCACCCTAGCCCTCACCCTAACCATAATCCTAACCCTAACCCTCACCCTAACCCTAACCCTAACCTTACCCATAAACCCCACCCTAACCCTAAACCTAACCCTCACCCGCACCCTCACCCTCACCATAACTCTAACCCTAACCCTATCAATAACACTAAACCTAACCCGAACCATCACCCTAAACCTAACCCTAACCCTCACCCTCATGCTCGGACTAAGCCTAAGCCTAAGCCTAACCCTAAACCTAACTCTCAACCTAACCCTATTCCAAACCCTAACCCTAATTCTAAACCTAAATCTCACTCTCACCCTAACACTAATTCTAACCCTAACCCTAAACCTAAACCTCATCCTAACCTTAACCCTAAGACTCACCCTCAACCTCAACCTAAACCTATGCTTAACATTAACCCTAATCCTAACCCTCACACTCACCCTCACCCTAAACCTAACTCTACCCCTAAACCTCACCATCACCCTAACCCTAAATCTAACACTAAACCTCACCCTAACCCTAACCCTAAGCTCACCCTAAACCTAACCCTCACCCTCACCCTCAGCCTAAACCTAAGGATAACCCTAACCCTAAACCTAACCCTCACACTCACCCTAACCCTAAACCTAATGCTAACCCTAACCCTAGCCCTAAACCTCACCCTCACCCCAAACCTCACCCTAACCCTAAAACTAACCCTGAAACTAACCCTCACACTCAGCCTCAACCTAACCCTAATTCTAACACTAAACCTCACCCAAACTATAACCCTAACGCTAACCCTCTTCCTGACCCTAACACTAACACTAAACCTAAATCTAACCCTAAACCTCACCCTCAACCTAACCCTTACTCTAACTCTAACCCAAACACTAAACCTCACCCTAACCCTAAACCTCACCCTCACCCTCACCCTAACCGAAACGGTCATCCTCACACTAAGCCTCACCCTAACCCTAACCCTAATCCTCAATCTAACCCTCACCATAACCCTTACCATAACCCTAAACTTAACCCTAACCCACACACTTATCTTAAACCTCACCCTCAGCCTAAACCTCACTTTTACCCTTACCATCATCCTCACCCTTACCCTCCCCCTAACCCTAAACCTCATCCTAACCCTAACCCTAGCCGTAAACCTAAACATCACCCTATCCCTAACCCTCACCTTCAACCTCAAGCTCAGCCTAACCAATAAGCCTAAGCCTAACCCTTACCCTAAACCTCACCCTCTCCCTAGCCTTCACCCTAACCCTAATCCTAACCCTAACCCTCATCCTAACCCTCACCCTAACCCTAAACATAACCATCACCCTAACCATAATCCTCAAGCCCACACTCACCCTCAGCCTAACCCTAAGCCGAGGTCTAACCCTAACCCTAACACTCACACTCACGCTCAACCTAACCCTAATCCTAAACCTAACTCTACCTCTAACCCTTAACCTCAACCTAACCCTCACCCTAACCTTAACCCTAACACAAACCCTAACCCTAACCCACGAAATAACCCTCCCCCTAACCTTAAATCTAAACATAACCTCACCCTCACCCTAACCCAGTCCTACCCCTAACACTAAACCTCACCCTAACCCTAACCATAACCCTCACACTCACCCTCACTTTAACCCTAACTCTAAACCTAACAATAACACTAATCCTAACCCTTAACCTAAACCTAACCCTAACCATAACACTAATCCTAACACACACCCTCACCCTAACCCTAATCCTAACCATGACCCTAAACCTCACCCTCACCATAACCTTTACCCTCATCCAAACCGTCACCCTAACCCTAAACCTAACCCTGAACCTCACCGTAACACTAACCCTAACCCTCACCCTCAACCTAGATCTCACCCTAACCTTAATCCTAACCCTAATTCTCCTCTTAACCCTCAGCCTAAACCTAACACTAATTCACACCCTAACCCTACAGCTAACCCTAACCCTCAACCTAACCCTAACCCTCAAACTCAAGGTAACCCTAACTCTAACGCTCATCCAATCCCTAAACTTAACACTAACCCTAACTCTCACCCTAACCCTAATCCTAACCCTCACCCTTACCCTGAACCTCACCCTCAGCCTAACCCTAAGCCTAAACCTAACCCTAACCCCAACCCAAACAATCACCCTAACCCTTATCCTAATCCTAATCCTAACCCTAAGCCTAACCCTCACCCTCACACTAACCCTCATCCTAAACCTAACTCTAACACGAACCCTAACCCTAACCCTCACAATCAGCCTCAACCTAACCCTAACTCTAACCCTAAAGCTAACCCTCACCCTAAACCTAACCATAACGCTAACCCTAAACCTCACCACAACCCTAACCCTAAACCTCACCCTCAACCTAGCCCTCACCCTAACCCTAATTCTAACCCTAAACCTCATCCTAACCCTCAACCTAACACTAACCCTAACCCTCACCCTCACCATCACCCTAACCCTAAACCTAAACCTAATGCTCAACCTAACCCTCACCCTCAACCTCACCGTAACCCTTACCTTAACCCTCACCCTAACCCTAAATTTAACCCGAACCCTAACTGTCACATAAAACCTAAACTTAACCCTCACCCTAACCCTAACCCTCAAACTCACCTTCACCCTCAGCCTAAGCCTAAGTCTAATCCTAACCCTAACTCTAACCCTCACACTCACCCTAAGCCTAACCCTAATCCTAATCCTAACCCTAAGCCTAACCCTCACCCTCACTCTAACCCTCACCTTAACCCTAACCCTAACCCTAACCCTAACCCTAACCCTCACCCTCAGCCTCACCCTAACCTTAACTCTAACCCTAAACCTCCCCCTCCCCCTAACCCTAATCCTTACCCTCAACCTAAGCCTAACCCTCACCCTCAACCTCAACCTCAGCCTAACCCTAAACCTAACCCTAAACCTAACGCTAACACACACACTCACCCTCACACTAACACTAATCCTAAACCTTTCCCTAACCCTAACCCTCCCTCAAATTTTCACCCTAACCCTAACCCTAACACTAATCCCAACCCTAACCCTCAACCTAACCCTCACCATCAGCGTAACCCTAAGCCTAAACCTAACCCTAACGCCCTTACCCTAATCCTTATCCTAACCCTAACGCTAAGCCTCACACTCAGCCTCATTTTAACCCTAACTCTAACCCTAATCCTAACCCTAACTCTCCTCCTAACCCTCCCCATAACCCTAACCCTAAACCTCACCATAACCCTAACACTCACCCTCATGCTCAGCCTAAACCTAAACCTAAACCTAACCCTAAACCTCACACTCACCCTAATCCTCACCCTAAATATCACCCTCACCCTAACCCTGACCCTCACCCTCACCCACATCCTAAACCTAAGCCTAACCCTTACCCTAATCCTCACACTCACCCTAACCCTAACCCTAATCCTACTCCTAACCCTAACCCAAACCCTCACCCTCAACCTAACCCTCATCTTAAGAATAACCTTAACATTAATCCTAACCCTCAACCTCACCCTCAGCCTCAACCTAAACCTAACTCAAACACTGAACCTAACCCTGAACCTAACCCTAACCCTAACACTATCCCTAAACCTCATCCTAACCCTAACGCTAACCCTCACCCTCACCCTCACCCTAACACTAACCCTAAACCTAACACTCACGCTAACTCTAAAACTAACCCTCACAATAACACTAACCATCACCCTAACCCTAAACCCCACCGTAACACTAACCCTAAACCTCACCCTCACTCTAGCCCTCACCCTAACCCTTACCCTCATCCTCAACCTAAACCTCACACTAACCCTAACACTAATCCTCAATCTAACCCTCACCCTCACCCTGATCCTAATGTTAAACCTCACCCTAACCCTAACTCTCACCCATACCTTAACCCTCACCCTCACCCTAAACCTCACCTTTACCCTTACGGTCAACACCACCCTAACCCTAACCCTAAACCTAACCCTCACCCTATCCATAACTGTACCCCTAAACCACACCCTCACTCTAACCCTAACTCTAACCCTAACCCTAACACTAACCCTCACCCTAACCCTAACACTAAACATCACCCTAAACCTAATCCTCACCCCCACCCTCACACTCAGCCTAAAACTATGCCTAAGCCTAAGCCTAACCCTAACCCTAATCCACACCCTCACACTCACCCTCACCATAACTCTAACACTAACCCTAACAATAACACTAATCCTAACCCTAAACCTAACCCAAACAATAACCATAACCCTAATGCTAACACTCCGCCTCACCCTAACCCTAATCCTAAACCTCTCCGTAACTC
Source organism: Dipodomys merriami (assembly GCF_024711535.1). Taxonomy (NCBI): domain Eukaryota; kingdom Metazoa; phylum Chordata; class Mammalia; order Rodentia; family Heteromyidae; genus Dipodomys; species Dipodomys merriami. The sequence continues at coordinate 203,284 of NW_027202478.1, read as the reverse complement.
TCCCTCTAATCCTATATCTAACCCTCAACCTCATCCTCAACCAAACCCTAAACCTAACCGTAACCATAAACCCCACACTATGCCTAACCCTAAACCTCACCCGCAACCTCACTCACACGGTAAATCAAACCCTAACACTAACAATAACACTAACCCTAACCATCACCCTAACCCTAATCCTCACACCGACCCTCACCCTCAGCCTAACCCTAAGCCTAAGCCTAACCCTCACCCTAACCCTCACACTCAGCCTCACCCTAACCCTAATCCTAAACCTAATCCTATCCCTAAACCTCAAACTAAACCTCACCCTCAACCTAACCCTAACCCTTAACTTCACCCTCAGGCGAACCCTAACCTTAACTCTAACCCTAAACCTCAACCTCACCCTAACCCCAACCCTAACCCTAACCCTAAACCTCACCCTAACCCTAACCCTAAACTTCACCCTCTCCCTAGCCCAAACCCTAACCCTAATCCTAACACTAATCCTCATCCTAACCCTCCCCCTAACCCTAAACCTCACCCTCACCCTAACCCTCAACTTAAGCCTAACCCTAACATTAATCCTAACCCTAACCCTCATGCTCAGCCTCACCCTAAAACTGTCTCTAACCCTAAACCTCAACCTGACACTACCCCTAAACCTAACCCTATCCCTATAATTCATCCTAAACCTAAACCTCACCCTAACCCTAACCTTAAACCTCACCCTCACCCAAGCCCTCACCCTAACACTAATCCTAACCCTACCCCTCATCCTAACCTTCATCAAAACACTAACCCTAACCCTCAGCCTCACCCTCACCCTAACGCTAATCCGAACCCTAACCCTCAACCTAAACCTAACCCTGACCCTCACCATAACTCTTACCCTAACCCTCAAATAACCCGAAATAAAACTCTCACCCTAAACCTAACCCTAACCCTCACCCTAACCCTCACCCTAAACCTCATGCTCACCCGAGCCCTCACCCTAAACCTAATCCTAACACTAACCCTCATCCTAACCCTCCCCCTAACCCTTACCATTACCCTCACCCTAACCCTAACCCTCACCCTCAACCTCACCCTCAACCTAACCCTAACCCTAACCCTAAACCTAAACCTAACACACACCCTCACCCTCACCCTAACCCTAATCCTAACCCTAACCCTAATCCTAACCCTAACCCTCCCCCTAACTCTTAACCTAAGCCTAAACCTAACCCTAACAATAACCCTAACCCTAATCCTAACCCTCACCCTAACCAAAACCCTCACCCTAACCCAAACTCTCACCCTAACACTTACCCTCACCCTAACACTAACCCTAACCCTAACAATAACCCTAACCCTAACCTCACCAGAACCCTAAACCTAACCCTAACCCTCAACCTAACCCTAAACCTCATGCTCAAGGTAACCCTAAACCTAAACCTCACTCTAATCCTAAGATTAACCTGAACCATAAATCTCACCCTAACCCTAAACCTGACACTAACCCTAACCCTCACACTCACCCTAACCCTTACCGTAATCCTAATCCTATCCCTAACCCTAACCCTCACCCTCAGCCTCACCTTACCCTAATTCAAACCCTAAACCTCACCCTCTCCCTAACCTATGCCTAACCCTAAACCTCACCTTAACCCTTACCCTAATCCTAATCCTAACCCTAACCCTAACACTCACCCTCATCCACACTGTAACCTTAAGCATAACCCTAACCCTAACCCTAACCCTCAAGCTCACCCTAACCCTTACCCTAATCCTAATCCTAGCCCTAACCCTAACCCTCACCCTCAGCCTCACCTTAACCCTACCTCTAACACTAAACCTCATGCTCACCCTAACCCTAAACCTATACCTCACCCTAATCCTAACCTCAGCCTCACCCACACCCTCAGCCTAAACCTAACCCTAACCCTCACACTCACCCTAACCCTAACCGTAATCCTAATCCTAACCCTAACCCTAATCCTCACCCTCACCCTAACCCTCACCCTAACCCTATCCCTAACACTAACACTAACCCTAACCCTAACCCTCACCCTCGTCCTCATCCGAACTCTAACTCTAACCCTAAACCTCACCCTCACCCTCACCCTAACCCTAACCATATCCCTAACCCTCACCCTAACCCTAACCCTAAACCTCACCCTCACCCTAGCCCTTACCATAAACCTAATCCTAAACCTAACCCTCATACTAAGTCTCCCTCTAACTCTATCCCTCCCCCTCAACCTCCCACTCTGCCTAACCCTAAGCCTAACCCTAAACCTAACCCTAACACACAAAATCAGCCTCACCCTAACGCTAATCCTCACCCCCACCCTCACCTTCAGTCTAACCCTAACAATAACCCTAAACCGCACCCTAACCCTAAACTTCACCCTCACCCTCAACCTAACCATAACTCTAAGCCTAACCCTAACAATAACACAAACCCTAACCCTAACAATAACCCTAACCATAACTCTCTCACTCAGCCTCAGCCTCACCGCAAACTTATCCCTAACCATAACACTAGAAATAAACATAACACTAAGCCTAACCCTAAGGCTAACACTAATCCTCAGCCCCACCCTCACCCTCAGCCTAACCCTAAGCCTAAACCTAACCCTAACCCTCACCCTCAGCTTCACCTTAACCCTACCTCTAACAGTAAACCTCATGCTCACCCTAACCCTAAACCTAAACCTCACCCTAACCCTAACCTCAACCTCACCCTCACCCTCAGCCTAACCCTAAATCTAACCATAACCCTCACACTCACCCTAACCCTAACCGTAATCCTAATCCTAAACCTAACCTTAAACCTCACCCTCACCCTAAACCTCATCCTAACCCTAATTGTAAGCCTTACCCTCACCCGAACCCTATTCCTCACCCTCACCTTAATCCTTACCCTAACCCTCACCCTAACCCTAAACATAACCCGAAATGTAACTCTCAACCTAAAACTAACCCAAACCTAAAACCTCACCCTAAACCTAACGCTAAACCTCACCCTCAACCTAGCCCTCACCCTAACCTTAATCCTAACCTTAACCCTCATCGTAACCCTATTGCTAACCCTTAAGCCAACCCTCACCCTAAACCTAACCCTCAACCTCAACCTCACCCTCAGCCTAACCCTAAGCATAACGCTAAACCTAACCCTAACACACACAATCACCCTCACACTAATCCAAATCCTAACCCTAAACCTCACCCTCACCCTCACCCTCAGTGTAACCAAAAGCCTGACCCTAACACTAACCCTAACCCTCACACTCACCCTAACCCTTACCCTAATCCTAATCCTACCCCTAACCCTAACCCTCACCCTCAGCCTCTCCTTAAACCTAACTCTAATCCTAAAACTCTCCCTAACTTTCACCCTATCATTAACCCTAACCCTAAACCTAACCCTAAACCTCACCCTTATCTTAACCCTCACCCTCAGCCTAAAAGTCAACTTTACCCTTACCATCATCCTCACCCTAACCCACACCCTAACCCTAACCTCATCCTAACCCTCACCCTAACCTTAAAATTAACCATCATGCTAACACTAACCCTCACACTCAACCTCATGCTCAGCCTAACCCTAAGCCTAAGCCTAAGACTTACCCTAAACCTCACCCTCTCCCCAGACCTCACCCTAACCCTAATCCTAACCATCACCCTAACCCTAATCCTCAACCCCACACTCACGCTCAGCCTAACCCTAAACCTAAGCCTAACCGTAAACCGAACCCTCACAGTCACCCTCACCCTAACCTTAATTCTAACCCTAACCCTAACCCTAACCTTAAAACTCAACCTAACTATCACCCTAAACTTAAACCTAACACTAACCCTAACCCTAACCCTCGAACTAACCCTCCCCCTAACCCTAAATCTAAACCTAAACTTCACTCTCACCCTAACCCTAATCCTAACCCTAAACCTCACCCTAAAACTAACCCTAACCCTCACCCTCACCCTCACTGTAACTCTAAACCTAACCCTAACAATAACACTAATCGTAACACTAACCCTAACCCTAACCCTAAGCCTAACCCTAATCCTAAAACTCACCCTCACCTAACCCTAATTCTAAACCTAACCCTCAACTTAACCCTAACCCTCACATCACTGTAACCCTAAATCTCATCCAAACCCTCACCCTAACCCTAACCCTAACCCTAAACCTCAACCTAACACAAACCCTATCCCTCAGCCACAACCTAACCCTCACCCTAACTCTAATCCGAACCCTAATCCTCATCTTAACCCTCACCCTCACCCTAACCCTTACCCTAACCCTAATACTAACCCAAACCCTAATGGTCAACTTAAACCTAACCCTCACGCTCACAATAACCATAACAATAACCCTCACATTATCCCTAACCTTCAACCTCACCCTCACCCTCAGCCTAAACCTAGCCTAAACCTAACCCTAACCCTAACCCACACACTCACCCTAACCCTTACCCTAACACTATAATGACCCTAAGCCAAACCCTCACACTCACCCTAACCCTCACTCTAACCCTAAATCTAAAACTAACCCTAACCCTAACCCTAGCCATAAGCTTCACCCTAACCCTAACTCTAACCCTAAACTTCACCCTCACCCTAACCCTAACCCTGACCCTAAACCTAAACATCACCCTAACCCTAACCCTAAACCTCACCCTCACACTAGCCCTCCCCCTTACCCTAATCCTAACCCTCATCGTAACCCTCACACTAACACTAAGCCTAACCCTCACACTCACCCTCACCCTAACCCTAATCCTAACCCTAACGTAAACCTAACCCTCACACTCACCGTAACCCTTATCCTAACCCTAAACTTAACCCAAACCAAAACCCTCACCCTCACCTTAACCCTAACCCTCACCGTAAACCTAACCTTAAACCTCACCCTCACCCTAGCCCTCACCCTAACCCTATTCCTAAACCTAACCCTCATCCTAACACTCCCTCTAACCCTTACACTAACCATTATCCTAACCCTAACTGTCACCCTCAACCTCACCCTCAGCCTAACACTAAGCCTACCCCTAAACCTAACCCTAACACACATGCTCACCTTTACCCTAACCCTAATCCTAACCCTAACCTTCACCCTCACCCTCACCATCAGTGTAACCCTAAGCCTAACCCTAACCCTAACCCTAACCCTCATGCTCACACTAACACTTACCCTAATCCTAATCCTAACCCTAACCCTAAAACTCACCCTCAGCTTCACTTTAATCCTAACTCTAACCTTAACCCTAAACCTCACCCTAAAACTAAACCTAAACCTCACCCTCACACTAGAACTCAACCTAAACCTAATCCTAACCCAACCATCATCCTAACGCTCCTCATAACCCTAACCCTAACCCTCACCCTAAACCTAACCCTCACCGTCACAATCAGCCTAACCCTAAGCCTAACCCTAACCCTAACCCTAACTTTCACAGTCACCTTAAACCTAACCCTAAGCCTAAGCGTAACCCTCACCCTAACCCTAACCCTAAACCTAAGCCTAACACTAACCCTAACACTAACGATAACCCTAACCCTCAACTTCAGCCTCACCTTAACCCTAACTCTAACCCTAAACCTCACCCTCAAACTAACCCTAACCCTAACCCTAAACCTCACCCTAACCCTAACACTAAACCTCACCCTCACCCTAGCCCTTACCCTAACCCTAATCCCAACCCTAACCCTCATTCTAATCCTCACCCTAAACCTAACCCTCACCCTCAACCTATCCCTCAGCCTAACGCTAAGCCTAAACCTAAACCTAACCCTAACACACACAATCACACTCACCCTAACCCTAATCCTATCCCTAAGACTAACTCCAATCCTAATCCTCTCCCTATCTCTCACCTAAACCTAACCCTAACACTAACGCTAACCCTAACCCTCAACCTAACCCTCACCCAAACCATAACCCTAACACTAAACCTCACCCTCACTCTAACCCTAACTCTAACCCTAACCCAAACCCTGAACCTCACCCTAACCCTAACCCTAAAAATCACCCTCACCCTCACCACAACCATAACCCTAAACCTAACAATAATAATAACCCTAACCCAAATCCTAACCCTCACCCTAACCATAACCCTCACCCTAAGACTAACCCTAACCCTAACACTAACCGTCACACTTGCCCTAAACCTAACCCTAACCCTAAACCTCAACTTAACCCTCACACTCCACCTAACACTAACACAAACCCTAACCCTAACCCTCACCCTAACCCTCATCCTAACCCTATATCTAAACCTAAACCTCACCCTCACCCTAACCCTAACCCTAACCCTAACTCTAAACCCCACCCTAAACCTAACCCTCAACCGCACCCTCACTCTCACCTTAACCCTAACCCTAACCCTAACAATAACTCTAACCCTAATCCTAAACCTCACCCTAACCATAACCCTCACCCTAACCCATAACCTCACCCTAACACTTACCCTCACCGTTAGAGTAACCCTAACGCTAACACTAACCCTCATACTAAGCCTAACCCTAATCCTAACCCTAAATCTCAACCTAACCCTCACCCTCAACCTAACCCTAACCCTAACCTTAACCCTAACCCTCACCCTAATCCTCACCTTAACCCTCACCCTAACCCTATATCTAACCCTAAACCTCACCCTCACCATAAACCTAACCCTAAACCCCACCCTAACCCTAACCCTCAACCGCATCCTCACCCTCACCGTAACTATAACACTAACCCTAACAATAACACTAACCCTAACCCGAAACATCACCCTAACCCTAATCCTCACTCCCACCCTCACCCTGAGCCTAACCTTAAGCCTAAGCCTAACCCTCACACTAACCCTCACACTCACCCTAACCCTAACCCTAATCCTAAACCTAACCCTATCCCAAAACCTCAACCTAATCCTCACCCTCAACCTAACTCTAACACTAACCCTAAACCTGAACCTCATCCTAATCCACCTCGTATCCCTAATTCTAACCCTAAACCTCACCCTCACCCAACCCTAACTCTAACTCTAAACCCCACCCTAAACCTAAGCTTCACCCTCACACTCAACCTCACTGTAACTCTAACCCTAACACTAACAATAACCCTAACCCGAACCCTAACCTTCACCCTAACCATAACCCGAACCCTAACCCTAAACCTAATCCTCAATGTAACCCTCACCCTTACCCTAAACCTAACCCTACCCTAACCCTAATACTAACCCTAACCATCACCCTTATCTTAATCCTCACCCTCAGCCTGAACCTCCCCTTTACCCTTACCATCATCCTAACCCTAACCCAAACCCTAACCCTAACCTCATCCTAACCCTCAACCTAACGGTAATCCTAACCATCATGCTAACCCTAACCCACAAACTCAACCTCATGCTCAGCCTAACCCTAAGCCTAAGCCTAAGTCTTACCCTAAACCTCACCCTCTCCCCAGCCCTCACCCTAACCCTAATCCTAACCATCACCCTAACCCTAATCCTCAACTCCACCCTCAACCTCAGACTAACCCAAAGCCTAGACCTAAGCCTAACCCTAACACTACCCCTCACCATATCCCTAACCCTAACCCTAACCCTAATACTAACCCTAAGCCTAAACACAACCCTACACCTAAACCTAAACCTAACCATAATCCTCAGCCTCAACCTCAGCCTAACCCAAACCCTAACCCTAACCCTCACCCTAACTCTAAGCCTAACCATAACCCTAACCCTGACACTCACCCTTACCCTAACCCTAATCGTAAACCTAACCCTTTCCCTAACACTAACCCTCACCCTAAACCTCACCCTAGCACTCATCCTAACGCTAATCCTAACCCTAAACCTCATCATAACCCTCACCCTAACCCTAACCCTAACGCTCACCCAATCCCGAACCCTAACCCTCACCCTCATGCTGGGCCTAAGCCTAAGCCTAACCCTAATCCCAACCCTCACCCTAACCCTAACCCTAACCCTTACCGTAACCCTCACTCTCAGACTAACCCTCACCTTTACTCTAACCGTCACCCCCACCCTAACCCGCACCCTAACCCCAACCCTCACCCTAACCCTCACCCTAACCCTAACTCTACCCCTAAACCTCAACCTCACCCTAACCCTAACACTAAACCTCATCCTAACCCTAACCCTCACCCTCACCCTGACCATAACCGTAACCCTAACCCTAACACTAACAATAATCCTAAACCGAACCCTAACCCCCACCCTAACCATAACCCTCACATTAACCCTAAACCTAATCCTCAATATAAACCACACCCTAAACCTAAACCTAAACCTACCCTAACCCTAAACCTAACCCTAACCCTCACCCTTATCTTAACACTCACCCTCAGCCTAAAAGTCACCTTTACCCTTACCATCATCCTCACCCTAACCCACACCCTAACCCTAAACTCATCCTAACACTCACCCTAACCATAAACTTAACCATCATGCTAACACTAACACTCACACTCAACCTCATGCTCAGCCTAACCCTTAGCCTAAGCCTAAGACTTACCCTAAACCTCACCCTCTCCCCAGCCTTCACCCTAACCCTAATCCTAACCATCACCCTAACCCTAATCCTCAAACCCACCCTCACCCTCAGCATAACCCTAAGCATAAGCCTAACCATAAACCTAACCCTCACCCTCACCCTCACCCTCACCCTCACCCTAACCTTAACCCTAACACTAACCTTAACCCTAAACCTAGACCTAACCCTCCCGCTAACCCTAAATCTAACCCTAAACCTCAATCTCACCCTAACCCTAATCTTAACACTAACCCTAAACCTCACCCTAAACCTAACCCTAACCCTCAACCTCACCCTCACTGTAACTCTATCCCTAACCCTGACAATAATACTAATCCTAAACCTCAACCTAACCCTAACCCTAAGCCTAACCCTAATCCTAATACTCACCCTCACCCTAACCCTAATTCTAACCCTAACCCTCAACCTAACCCTAACCCTCACATCACCGTAACCCTAACTCTGATCCAAACCCTCACGCTAACCCTAATCCTAAACCTCAACCTCAACCTAAAACTAACCCTAAACATCACCCTCACCCTAGCCCTCACCCTAACCCTAATCCTAACCCTAACCCTCATCCTAACCCTCCTTCTAACCCTTACCCTAACCCTTACGCTAAACCTAAACTTCACCCTCAACCTCACCCTCAGCCTAAACCTAAGCCTACCCCTAAACCTAACCCTAACACACATGCTCACTTTCACCCTAACCCTAATCCTAACCCTAAGCCTCACCCTCACCCTCACAATCAGTGTAACCCTAAGACTAACCCTAACCCTAACCCTAACCCTCATGCTCACCCTAAACCTTACCCTAATCCTAATCCTAACCCTAACCCTAACCCTCATCCTCAGCCTCACCTTAACCCTAACTCTAACCCTAAACCTAAACCTCACCCTAAACCTAACCCAAAACCTCACACTCACCCTAGCCCTCACCCTAACCCTAATCCTAACCCTAACCATCATCCTAACCCTCCTCATAACACTAACCCTAACCCTCACCCTAACCCTAAACCTAACCCTCACACTCACCCTAACCCTAACCCTAACCCTAAACCTAACACTCACCCTCACCCTCACCCTCACCCTAAACCTAAACCTAAACCTAACACTAACACTAACCCTAACGATAACCCTAACACTCACCTTCAGCCTCACCCTAACCCTAATTCTAACCCTAAACCTCACCCTCACCCTAACCATAACCCTAACCCTAAACCTCACCCTAACCCTAACACTAAACCTCACACTCACCCTAGCCCTTATTCTAACCCTAATCCTAACCCTAACCCTCATACTAACCCTCCACCTAACCCTAAACCTCAACCTCACCCTCTCAGCCTAACCCTAAGCCTAAACCTAAACCGAACCCTAACACACACACTCACCCTCACCCTAACCCTAATCCTATCCCTAAAACTAACCCTAATCCTAACCCTCTCCCTAACTCTCACCTAACCCTAACCCTAACACTAACCCTAACCCTAACCCACAACCTAACCCTCACCCTAACCCTAACCCTAACCCTAAACCTCACCTTCACTGTAGCCCTAACTCTAACCCTAAACCAAAACCTAAACCTTACCCTAACCCTAACCCTCACCCTCACCTCAAACATACCCTGAAATCTAACCCTAACAATAACCCTAACCCTAATCCTAACCCTCACCCTAACCATGACCCTCATCCTAACCCATACCCTCACACTAACATTAACCCTCACCCTAACCCACATCCTCACCCTAACACTTACCCTCACCCTAAGACTAACCCTAACCCTAACACTAACCCTCACACTAACTCTAACCCTAACCCTAACCCTAAACCTCAACCTAAGCCTCACCCTCAAACTAAGCCTAACCCTAACCCTCACCCTAACCCTCACCCTAATCCTCACCCTAACCCTATATCTAACCCTAAATTTCACCCTCACCCTCAATCTCACCTCAACCATAACCCTAAACCTAACCCTAACAATAACCCTAACCCTAATCCTAACCCTCACCCTAACCATAACCCTCACCCAAACCCATACCCTCACCCTAACACTTATCCTCACCCTAAGACTAACCTTAACCCTAAACCTAAACCTAAACCTCCCCCTAACCCACCCCGTAACCCTAATTCTAACCCTAAACCTCACCCTCACCCTAACCCTAACCCTAACTCTAAACCCCACCCTAAACCTAACCTTCACCCTCATCCTAAACCTCACTGTAACTCTCACCCTAACCCTAAAATAGAACTAACCCTAACCCTAACCCTAACCAGAACCCTCACCCTCAGCCTCACCGTCACCTCAAACTTAACCCTAACCATAAGACTAAAAATAAACCTAACCCCAAGCCTAACCCTAACCATAACCCTAAACCTCACCCCCAAACTCACCCTCAGCCTAAGCCTAAGCCTAAGCCTAACCCTAACCCTAACTCTAACCCACAACTTAACCCTAACACTAACCCTAACCCTAAAACTAACCATAACTCTAAACATAACACAAAACCTAAACCTAATCCTCAGCCGCTCCGTCACCCTAAACCAAACCCTAGCCCTAACCATCACCCTAAATCTAAGCCTAACCCTAACCCTAACCTAACCCTCACACTCACGCTCACCCTTACCCTAATCCTAAACCTAACCTTAGCCCTAACTCTAACCCTCACTCTAACACTCATCATAGCCCTCACCCTAACCCTCATCCCAACCATAAAACTCATTCTAACCTTCACCTTAACCCTAACCCTAACCCTAAACCTCACCCTCATGCTCGGCCTAAGCCTAAGCCTAAGCCAAAGCCTAACAATAACCCAAACCCTCACCCTAACCCTAAACCTAACCCTAACCCTCACCCTAACCATAACCCTCACCCTAACCCTAACCTTCACCCTAACACTTACTCCCACCCTAACACTCACGCTAACACTAACACTAACCCGCACACTAACACTAACCCTCACCCTAATCCTAAACCTCACCCTAACCCTAACCCTAAACCTAAGCCTCACCCTCACCATAGCCCTCACCCTAACCCTAATTCTAACCCTCATCCTGATCCTAACCCTAACCCTCATCCTCACCTTAAACCTCACACTAACCCTAAACCTAATCCTCAATCTAACCCTCACTCTAACCCTAACCATAACACTTACCCTAACTCTAACCCTCACCCTAACCATCCCCCTAACTCTATATCTAACCCTAAAACTCACCCTCAACGTAATCCTAATACTAACCCTAATCCCCACCCTAACCCTAAACATAACACTCACCCCCAACCTCACCCTCACGGTAACTCTAACCCTAACCCTAACAATAACACTAAACCTAAACCGAACCATCACCCTAACCCTCATCCTCACCGCCATCCTCATCCTCAACCAAACCCTAAGCCTAAGCCTAACTCTCACCCTAACCCTCACACTCACACTCACACTAACCCCAATCCTAAACCTAACCCTATCCCTAAACCTCAACCTAACCCTCACCCTCACCCTAACCATAACACTAACCCTAACCCTAAACCTCAACCTAACCCTCCCCCTAAACCTAACCCTAATCCTCAGCTTCACGCCCACCCTAACCCAAACCCTAACCCTAAACCTCAGCCTAAACCTAAGCTTACCCTTAACCCTAACCCTCACACTCACCCTCACTCTAACCCTAATCCTAAAACTATCCCTATCCCTAAACCTAACCGTCACCCTAACGCTCACCCTAACCCTAATCCTAACTCTAAACCTCATCCTAACCCACACCCTAATCCTAAACATAACCCTCACCCTAACCCTAACCCTAACCGTCACATTCATGCTCGGCCTAAGCCTAAGCCTAAGCCTGACCCTAAACCCAACCCTCACCCTAACCCTCACCCTAACACTAACCCTAACTCTAACTGTAAACGTCACTCTCACCCTAACTCTAATTCTAACTCTAACCATAAATCTAAACCTCATCCTAACCCTAAACCTAACCCTCACCCTCAAACTTACTGTAATCCTAAACCTAATCCTAAACCTAACAATAACCCGAACGCTAACCCTAACCCTCAACCTAAACATAACCCTCACCCACACCCTAACCCTCACCCTAACACTTCCCCTCACCCTAACACTAACCCTAACCTTAATACTAACCCTCACACTAACCCTAACCATCACCTTAACCCTAACACTCAACCACACCCTTCCCCAAACCCTAACCCTATCCCTCACTCCACTGTAACACTCACCCTCAGCCTAAACCTCACGTTTAACATTAACATCACCCCCCCTCCCTAAACCTTACCCTAACCCTACCCTAACCCTCACCCTAACCCTAACTCTGCCTCTAAACCTCACCCTCACCCTAACCCTAACTCTAACCCTAACCCTAACACTAAACCTCACCCTTACCCTAATCCTCACCCTAATCATAACCCCCACACTAACCCTAACCCTCTCCCTAACACTCATCCTTACCATAAACATCACACTAACCCTAACCCTAGTCCTTAATCTAACCCTCACCCTAACCCTAACCCTGACCCTTTCCCTAACCCTAAACCTGACCCTATCCCTCACCCTTATCTTAACCTTCACACTCAGCCTAAATCTCACCTTTAACCTTACCATCATCCTCACCCTAATCCTCACCCTAACCATAAACCTCATTCTAACCCTCATCCAACCCTTAAACCTAACCATCACCTTAATCCTAACCCTCACCCTCAACCTCATGCTCAGCCTAAACCTAATCCTAAGCCTAACCCTTACCATAACACTCACCCTCACCCTAGCCCTCACTCTAACACTAATCCTAACCCTAAACCTCATCCTAACCCTCACCCTCACCCTAACCCAAATCCTAACCCCAACCCTAAACCTAACCCTAACCCTCAACCTCTCAGTAACCATTACCCAAACCCTCAACCTAACCCTAAACTTAACACGAACCCTAACTATCACCCTAAACCTAACCCAACCCTCACCCTAACCATAACCCTAACCCTCACCCTCACCCTCACCGTAACCGTAACCCTAACCCTAACAATAACCCAAAACCTAACCCTAAATCTCAAACTAACAGTTATCCTCACGGTAACACTAACCCTAACCCTAAAACTAATCCTCACACTAAACCTAACCCTTACCCTAATCCTAAACCTTACCATAATGCTAACCCTAACCCTAACCCTCACAATCATCTTAGCCCTCACCCTAATCCTAATTCTAACCCTCACCTTCACCTAACCCCAACCCTCATCCTCACCCTAACCTCACACTAAACCTAACCTTAATCCTCATTGTAACCCTCAACCTGACCCTAACCCTAACCATTACCCTAACCCTAACCTAACCCTAACCCTCACCTTAACCCAAACCCTCACCCTAACACTTACCCTCACCCTAACACTAACCCTACCCTAACACTAACTCTCACACTAACGCAAATCCTAACCCTAACCTTAACCCTCCCCCTAACCCTCCCTATAACCCTATATCTAACGGTAAACCTCACCCTAACCCAAACCCTAACCCTAACCTTAACCCTAAACCCCACCTTAACCTAAACAAAACCCTCACCCTCACCCTCAAACTCACTGTAACCCTAATCCTAGCCCAAACAATAACACTAACCTTATCCCTAACCCTAACCCTAAACATAACCCTCACACTCAGCCTCACCGTCACCGCAAATTTAACCCTAACCATAACACTAACAATAACCCTAACACTAACCCTAACCCTCACTCTAAACCTCACCCCCACCCTCAGCCTCAGCTTAACCATAAGCCTAAACCTAACCCTAACCCTCACCGTAACCCTAACCTTAAACATAACCCTAATCCTAACCCTAAACCTAAACCTAACACTAACCCTAAAGCTAAACCTAATCCTCAGGCTCAGCCTCACCCTAATCCTAACCCTTACCCTAACCCTAAACCTAATCCTAACCCTAACCCTAACCCTCCCACTCACCCTCACCCTAACCCTAATTGTAAACCTAAACCTATCCCTAACCCTAACCCTCACCCTAACCCTCACCCTAGCCCTAACCCTAACCCTAATCCTAACCCTAAACCTCATCCTATCCCTCACCATAAACCTAAGCCTAACCCTCACCCTAACCCTAACCCTAAACCTCATCCTCATGCTCGGACTAAGACTAAGCCTATCCCTCACCCTAAACTTCACCCCCACCCTACCCAACACTCTAACCCTAATCTTCACCATCACCCTAAACCTAATCCTCTCCCCCACCCTCACCCACACCCTAACCCTAAACCTAAGCCTAACCCTAACTGTAACCCTCACACTCACACTCACCCTAATACTAATCCTAACCATAACCCTAACACTAACCTTAAACCTCAACCAAAATTTCACCCTAAACCTAACCCTCACCTTCAGCCTCAACCTCAAAGTAACTCTAACTCTAAACCTAACAATAACACTAACCCTAACCATAACCCTAACCCTAACCATAACCCTCACTCTCAGCCTCATCCTCACACCAAACTTAACACTAACCAAAAAACTAACAATAACCCTAACCCTAACCTAACCCTAATCCTCACCGTAACCCTAACCCTAACCCTAAACCTAACCCTAACCCTAAGCCTAAACCTAATCTTCAGCCTCACACTCAACCAAAACCCAATACCTAACACTAACCCTCACCCTAACCCTAAGCCTAACCCTAACCCTAAACCTAACCCTCACACTCTCCCACACCCTAACTCTAATCCTAAACCTAATCCGATCCCTAGCCCTAACCCTCACCCTATGCTTCACCCTAGCCCTCACCCTAACCCTAAATCTAACCCTAGACCTCACCCTCACCCTAACCCTAATCCTAACCCTAGCCCTAAACCTCACACTAACCCTGACACTCAGACTCACCCTCACCCTCACCCTCACCCTCACCTTAACTCTAACACTAACACTAACAATAACACTAATCCTAATCCTAAACCTAACCCTAACCCTAACCCTAACCCGAATCCTAATACTCACCCTCACCCTAACCCTAATTCTAACCCTAACCCCAAATCTAACCCTAACACTCATATCACCATAACCCTAACCTTCATCCTAACACTCACCCTAACCCTAACCCTAACCTAAACTTCACCCTAACACTAACCCTAACCCGCAACCTCACACTAGCCCTCACACTAACCATAATCCTAACCTTAATCCTCATCCTAAACCTCACACTAACCTTAACACTAACCGTCACATTAATCCTAACCCTCATCCCAACCCTCAACCTAACCCTAAATCTCATGCTCACTGTAAGCCTAACCGTAACCCTCACCTTAACCCTAAACTTAATGCGAACCCTAACTCTCCCCCTAATCCTCACCCTAACCCTAACACTCACTCTCACCCTCACCCTCAGCCTAACCCTAAGCCTAACCCTAACCCTAACCCTAACACTCACCCTCACCCTAACCCTCACCCTAACCTTAAATCTAACACTCACCCTAACCCTAACCCTCCCCCTCAGCCTTACCGTAACCCTAACACTAAACCTAAACCTCATACTCACCCTAACCCTAACCCTAACCCTAAACCTCAGCCTAACCCTAACCCTAAACCTTACCCTCACTATAGCCCTCACCCTAACCCTAATCCTAAAACAAATCCTCAACCTAACCCTCACACTCAACCTCACCCTAAACTTAAACCTAACCCTCAAACTAACCCTAACCCTCACCCTCAGCATAACGCTTACTCTAACCCTCACCCTAACCCTAAACATAACCTGAACCCTAACCCTCACCCTAACCCTAACTCTCCCCCTCAACCTCCCCCTCAGCCTAACCCTAAGCCTAACCCTAAACCTAACCCTAACAATCACACTCACCCTCACCCTAACTCTAATACTAACACTAACCCTAACCCTAACCCGCGCCCTAACTCTCACCATAAACCTAACCCAAACACTAACACTAACCCTAACCCTCAAACTAACCCTCACCAGAACACTAATTCTAACCCTAAACCTCACCCTCACCATAAACCTAACTCTAACCCTAACCCAAACCCTAAATCTCACAATAACCCTATCCCTCAACCGCTCCCTCACCCTCACCGTAACTCTAAACCTAACCCTAACAATAACACTAACACTAACCCGAACTATCACCCTAACCCTAATCCTCACCCCCACCCTCACCCTCAGCCTAAACATAAGCCTAAGCCTAACCCTCACCCTAACCCTTACACTCACCCTCACCCAAACCCTAATCCTAACCCTAAACCTATCCCTAAACCTCATCCTAACCCTCACCCTCATCCTAACTCTAACACTAACCCTAACCCTAAACCTCACCCCCTAACCCACCTCCTAACCCTAACTCTAACCCTAAACCTCACCCTCACTCTAACCCTAAACCTAACCCTGAACCTCACCCTAAACCTCACCCTAACCCTCACCCTCACCCTCACCCTCAACCTCACTGTAACTCTAACCCTAACCCAAACAATAACACTAACCCTAACCCTAACCCTAAGTATAACCATAACCCTCAACATCAGCCTCACCTTCACCCCAAACTTAACCCTAAACATAACACTAACAACAACCCTAACCGTAAACCTCACCCTAACCAAAACCCACACCCTAACACTTACCCTCACCTTAACACTAACCCTAACCCTAACACTAACCCTCACACTAACCCTAAACCTAACCATAACCCTAAACCTCAACCTAACCCTCAACCTCACCCTAACCTTACACTAACACTAAACCTAACCCTCACCCTAACCATAGCCCTAACCCTATATCTAACCATAAACCTCACCCTCACACTAACCCTAACCCTAACACTTAACCCCAACCTAACCCTAACCCTAAACCTCACCCGCAACCTCACCCTCACCATAACTCTAACCCTAACCCTAACAATAACCCTAACCCTAACCCTAAGCCTAAGCCTAACCTTAACTCTTACCCTAATTCTAATCCTAACCCTAAACCTAACCCTCACCATCATCCTAACCCTCACCCTAACCCTAACACTAACACTACCCCTAACCCTAACCCTCACCTTCAGCCTCACCCTAACCCTAACTCTAACCCTAAACCTCACCTTCAACGTAACCCTAACCCTAACCTTAACCCTCAACCTAACCCTCACCCTAAACATACCCCTAAACCTATATCTAACCCTAAACCTCACCCTCACACTAACACTAACCCTAACACTTAACCCTACCCTAACACTAACAATAAACCTAACCCGCAACCAAACCCTCACCATAACTCTAACCCTAACCCTAACAATAACCTTAATCCTAACCCTAACCCTATGCCTAACCCTAACCCTTACCCTAATTCTAATCCTAACCCTAAACCTAACCCTCACCATCATCCTAACCCTCACCCTAACCCTAACTCTAACACTAACCCTAACCATAACCCTCACATTCAGCCTCACCCTAACCCTAACTCTAACCCTAAACCTCACTTTCAACATAACCCAAACCTAAACTTAACCCTCAACCTCACCCTAACCCTAAACCTAAAACTCACCCTCACAATACCCCTCACCCTAACCATAATCCTAACTCTAAAGCTCATCCAAACCCTCCTCATAACCCTACAATTAGCCCTCACCCTAAACTTAACCCTAAACCTCAATCTCAACTTCAGCCTAACCCTAACCTT
Source organism: Dipodomys merriami (assembly GCF_024711535.1). Classification (NCBI taxonomy): domain Eukaryota; kingdom Metazoa; phylum Chordata; class Mammalia; order Rodentia; family Heteromyidae; genus Dipodomys; species Dipodomys merriami. The sequence goes on along the minus strand of NW_027202478.1, from coordinate 185,108 downwards.
CACCCTAACCCTCACACTCACCCTAAAACTATCCCTAATCCTAAACCTAACAATATCCCTAAACATCAACCTAAACCTCACGCTCACCCTAAACCTAACCCTCAACTTAACCCTAACCCTCACTCTCAGCGTAAACCTAACCCTAACCCTAACCCTCACCGTAACCATAAACCTAACCCTAATACTAAACTCCACCCTAAACCTAACCCTCAACCTAACCCTAACCCTAACCTTATCCTCACCCCCACCCTCACCATCAGCCTAACCCTAAGGCAAACCCTAACCCTAACCCTAACCCTAACCCTCACCATAACCCTAAAACTAACCTTAACCCTAACCTTAAACCTAACCTTAACTCTAACCCTAAACCTAAACCTAATACTCAGACTCACCCTCTCCTTAACCCAAACATTAATCCTAACGCCCATCCTAAACCTAAGCCTAACCCTAACCTTCACCCTAACCCTCACACTCACTCTCACCCTAACCCTAATCCTAAACCTAACCCTCTCCCTAACCCTAAACCTCACCCTAAGCCTCACCCTAGCCCTCACCCTAAACCTCACCCTAACCCTAAACCTCACTCTAACCCTCACCCTAACCCTAACCCTAACCCTCACATTCATGCTTGGCCTAAGCTTAAGCTTAAGCCTAAGCCTAGCCCTAACCCTAACCCTCATGCTAACCATAACTGGAACAGTAACACTAACACTAACACTAAACATAACCCTCACCCTAAGCCTCCTGCTAACACCATATCTAAATCTAAACCACACGCTCACCCTAACCCTAACTCTTAACCCCACCCTAACCCTAACCCTAACCCTCACCCGCACCCTAACCTCACCTTAACTCTAACCCTGACCCTAACAATAACACTAACACTAACCCTAACCCTCACCCTAACCGTAAACCTAACCCTCACCCTAACCCTCAGCCTAACCCTAAGCCTAACCCTAATCTTAACCCTTACCCTCACCCTCACCCTAACCCTAACCCTAACCCTCACCCTAACCCTAACCCTCACCCTCAACCTCAGCCTAACCCTAAGCCTAACCCTAACACTAATACTAACCATCACACTCACCATAAATCTAACACTAACCCTAAACCTAACCCTCACGGTCAGCCTCACCATAACACTAACTCTATGCCTAATCCTCACCCTTAACCTAACCTTAACCCTAACCCTAAACCTCACCCTAACACTAACCCTAAACCTCACCCAAAACCTAGCCCTCTCCCTAACCCTAATCCTAAAACTACCCCTCACCCTAACCCTCCCACTAACCCTAACCCTAACCCTCAACATAACCCTAACCCTCATCCTCAACATCACCCTCAGCCTAAACCTAAGCCTAACCGTAAAGCTAACCTAAACACAAATATTCATCTTCACCCTAACCCTAATCCTAACCCTATCCCTAACCCTAACACTCCGCCTAACTCTCACCCTAACCCTAAACCTAACACTAACCCTAACCATAACCCTCAAACTAACCCTCGCCCTAACACTATCCCTAACCCTAAACCTCACCCTAAGCCTCACCCTAGCCCTCACCCTAAACCTAACCATAACCCTAAACTTAACCCAAACCCTGACCGTAACCGTACAACTAACCCTAACCCTAAACCTAACCCTAACCCTAAAACTAACAGTAATCCTGAGCATCATCCTCATCCTAACCCAAAACCTAAACCTAACCCTCACACTAACCGTAAACCTAACCCTAACCTTAACCCTCAACCTAACCCTCACACTAACCATAAACCTTACCATCACCCTAACCCTAACCCTCAACCTCAACCTCAAGCTCAGCCTATCCCTAAGCATAAGCCTAAGCCTATCCCTCACCATGAAGCTCACCATCACTGTAACTCTAACCCTAACCCAAACAATAAACTAATCCTAAGCCTAAACATAACCCTAACCCTAACCCTAACCTAATCCTAATACTCACCCTCACTCTAAGCCTAATCCGAACCCTAATCCTCACCCTAATGCAAACCCTCACAGTTACAGTAACCTTAACTCTCATCCTATCCCTGACCCTAAGACTAAACCCTAAACCTAAACCTCACCCTAACACTAACCCTAACCCTCACCCTCTCCCTAGCCCTCACCCTAACCCTAATCCTAACCCTAATCCTCATCCTAACCCTCACCCTAACACTAACACTAACCCACACCCTAACCATAACCCTAACACTAACCCTCACCCTAATCCTAACTCTCACCCTAACCCTAACCTTAACCCTCACACTCACCCTAACCTGTACCCTAAACCTAATCTTATCACTAAGCCTAATCCTCACACTCAACCTCACCCTCACTGTAACCCTAACTCTAACACTAACCCTAACCCTAACCCTCACCCTCAGCCTCACCCTATCCTTAACTCTAACCCTAAACCAGACCCTCACCCTCACCCTAACCCTACACCTAACCCTAAACCTCACCCTAAACCTAACCCTAAACCTCACCCTCACCTTAGCCCTCACCCTAACCCTAATCCTAACCCTAAGCCTCATTCTAACGCTCACCCTAACACTAACCCTCACCCTCACCCTCAACTTCACCCTAACCCTAACACTAACCCTAACCCTAACTCTCACCCTAACCCTAAACCTAACCCTCACCCTCACCGTAACCCTCAACTTCACCCTCACATTCAGCCTAACACTAAGCCTAACCCTAACCCTAACACTAACCCTCACACTCACCGTAACTCTAACCCTAATCTTAATCCTAACACAAACCATAACCCTCACACTAACCCTAAACATCACCCTAATCCTAAACCTCACCCAAACCCTAAACCTAACCCTAACCCTCACCCTCACCCTAACCGGGACCCTCATCCTCACCCTAAACCTCACCCTAAACCTAACCCTAAACCTTACCCTCAGCCCTCACCCTAACCCTAATCCTAACCCTAACCCTCATCCTAACCCTCACCCTAACACTAACCCTCACCCTCACCCTCACCTTCACCCTAACCCTAACCCTAACCCTAACCCTAACTCTCACCCTAACCCTAAACCTAACCCTCACCCTCACCATAACCCTCAACTTCACCCTCACATTCAGCCTAACACTAAGCCTAACCCTAACCCTAACACTAACCCTCACACTCACCCTAACCCTAAACCTAATCTTAATCCTAACACAAACCATAACCCTCACACTAACCCTAAACATCACCCTAATCCTAAACCTCACCCAAACCCTAAACTTAACCCTAACCCTCACCCTCACCCTAACCCTGACCCTCATCCTCACCCTAAACCTCACACTAACCCTAACACTAAACCTCAATCTAAGCCTTAACCTCACCCTAACCCTAACCCTAACCCTCATCCTAAACCTAACCCCCACCCTTATCATAACCCTCACCCTCAGCCTAACTCTCATCTTTACCCTTACCGTCACCCCCACCCTTGCCCTCACCCAAACCCTAATCCTCACGCTGACCATAACCCTACTCCTAAACCTCACTCTCGTCCTAACCCTAACTCTAACACTAAACCTAACACTAAATCTCACACTATCCTTAACCCTAACACTCACCCTCAACCTCATGCTCAGCCTAACCCTAAGCCTAAGCATAACACTTACCCTAACCCTCACCATCACCCTAGCCCTCACCCTAACCCTAAGCCTAACCCTAACCCTCATCCTAGCCCTCACCTTAACCTGAACCCGAACATCACGCTAACCCTAATCCTCACCCACTCCCTCACCCTCAGCCTAACCCTCAGCCTAAGCCTGAGCCTAACCCTAACTCTCACACTCACCTCACCCTAACCCTAATCCTAACCCTAACCCTAACCCTAAACCAAATCCTAAACCTCACCCTAACCTTAACCCTAACACTAAACCTAACATTAACGCTCAACCTAACCCTCCAACTAAGTCTAAATCTAACCCTAAACTTCACACTCACCCTAAACCTAATCCTAACCCTAACCCTAAACCTCACCCTAACCCTAACCCTAACCCTCACCCTGACCCTCACCGTAATCATAAACCTAAACCTAACAATAACACTAACCCTAACCCTAACCCTAACTCTAACCATAACCCTCACCCTCAGCCTCACCCTCGCTGCAAACTTAACCCGAACCATAACACTAACAATAACCCTAAAATTAAGCCTAACCTAACCCTAACTCTAATCCTAACCACCACCCTCACCCTCAGCTTAACCCTAAGCTTAACCATAACCCTAAACCTAACACTAATCCTCAGCCTCAGCCTCACCCTAACCCAAACTCTACCCCTAATCCTCACCCCAACTCTAAGCCTAACCCTAAACCTAACCCTAACCCTCACACTCACCCTCAACCTAACACTAATCCTAAACCCAACCCTATCCCTAACCCTAACCCTCCCCCTAGCTCTCATCCTAACTCTAACCCTAATCCTCACCCTCAACCTAGCCCTCAACCTAAACCTAACACTCACCCTCACTGTAACCCTTACCCTAACCCTCACCCTAACCCTACACTTAAAGTGTACCCTAACTCGCACACTAAACCTAACCCTAAATGTCACCCTAACCCTAACACTCAACCTTACCGTAATGGTCACCCTCAGGCTAACCCTCACGTTTACCCTTAACTTCACCCCTACCCTAACCCTCACACTCACCATAACCCTCACCCTAAAACTAACTCTAGCCCTAAACCTCACCCTCACCCTAACCATAACTCTAACCATAACCCTAACACTAAACCTCATCCTAAACTTAACCTTACCCCTCAAACTAACCATAATCCTCACCCTCACGCAAACCCACAGCCTAAACCTGAGGCAAACACTAACCCTAACCATAACCTTCACACTCACCCTAATCCTAAACCTAATCCTAATCCTAACCCTAACTCTAACCCTCACCCTCACGTTCAGCCTCACCCTAACCCTAATTCTCACCCTAAACCTCACACTCACCCTAACCCTAATACTGAAACTCACCCTCACCGTAACCGAAACCCTAAACCTAACTCTAACCTTAAGCCTAACCCTAACCCTAACTGTACTCCTAACTCTCGCACTAACCCTAACCCTAACACTAATCCTAACCCTAAACCTCACCCTAACCCTAACCCTAAACCTCGCCCTCCCTCTCACTGAAACCAAAAGCCTAAACCTAACCCTAACAATATACTTAACACTAATCCTAACCCTCACCCTAACCATAACCCTCACCCTAACCCAAAATCTCACCCTAAAACTTACCCTCACCCTAACACTAACCCTAACCCTAACACTAACCCTCACACTAAACCTAACCATAACCATAACCCTAAACCTCAACCTAACCCTCACCCTCACCTTAACTCTAACACTAACCCTATCCCTAACCCTCACCCTAACCCTAATCATAACCCTAATTCTAACCCTAAACCTCACCCTCACACTAACCCAAACCCTAATCCGAAACCCCACCCTAACCCTAAGCCTAACCCTTACCCGCACCCTCACCCACACCATAACTCTAACCCTAACCCTAACAATAACACTAACCCTAACCCAAACCATCACCCTAACCCTAATCCTCACCCCCACCCTCACCTTCAGCCTAACCCTAAGCCTATGCCTAACCCTCACCCTAACTGTCACACTCACCCTCACCCTACCCCTAATACTAAATCTACCCTATCCCTAAACCTCAACCTAACCCTCACCCTCCCCGTTAACCCTAACAATAATCCTAACCCTAAACCTCAACCTAACCATCCCCCTAACATAACTCTAACCCTAAACCTCACCCTAAACCTCACCCTAACCCTAACCCTCACCCTAACCCCTCAATCACACCGTAAATCTAACCCTAACCCTAAAAATAACACTAACCCTAACCCTAACCCTAACCATAAGCCTCAACTTCAGCCTCACCCTCAGTGCAAACTTAACCCTAACCTTAACACTAACAATAACCCTAATCCTAACCCTTACCATAATCCTCAACCCCAACCTCACACTCAGTCTAATCCTAAGACTAACCCTAACCCTAACCCTAACCCTAACTCTAAGCCTAAGCCTAAACATAACTCAAAACCTAATCCTAAACCTAACCCTAATCCTTAGCCTCACCCTCACCCTAACAAAAAACCCTAACCCTAACTCTCACCCTAACCCTAAGCCTAACCGTAACCCTGACTCTCACAATGACGCTCAACCCAACCCTAATTCTAAACCTAAACCTATCCCTAAACCTAACCCAAACACTAACCCTCACCCTAGTCCTCACCCTAACACTAATCCTAAACCTAAACCTCATACTAACCGTCACCTTAACCCTAACCCCAACCATCACCCTCATGCTTGGCCTAAGCTTAAGCCTAAGCTTGACTCGAACCCAAACCCTCACCTTAACCCTAACCATAACCATAACACTAATCATAACACTAACCCTAACTCTATCCTAAACCTCACTCTCACACTAACCCTAACTCTAACACTTACTCTAACCCTAAACCTCATCCTAATCCTAAACCTAACCCACACCCTCACCCACCCCGTAATGGTAACACTAACCCTAACCCTAACAATAACCCTAACCCTAACTCTACCCCTCAACCTAAACATAACCCTCAACCTAACCCTAACCCTCAACTTAACACTTACCCTCACCCTAACACTAACATTAACCCTCACCCTCACCCTAACCCTAATCCTAACCCTAACCCTCAACCTAACCCTAACCCTCACCCTTACCATAACCCTTACGCTAACCCTCACCCTAACCCTAAACTTGACCCGAACCCTAACTCTCACCCTAACACTAACCCTAACCCTCACCCTAACCCTAGCCTAACCCTCACATTTACCCTTACCGTCACCCCTACCCTAACCCTCACCCTAACCCTAACACTCACCCTAAAACTAACTCTACGTCTAAATCTCACCCTCACCCTAAGCATAACTCTAACCCTAATACTAACACTAAACTTCACCCTAACCCTAACCCTAACCCTCAAACTAACCGTAACTCTCACCCTCAGCCAAACCCTCATCCTAAACTTACGGCTAACCCTAACCCTAAACATAACCCTCACACTCAACCTAAACATAACCCTAAACCTCATCCTAACCCAAACCCTAAACCTCACCCTCACCCTCAGCCTCACCCTATCCCTAAGTCTAACCCTAAACCTCACCCTTACCCTAACCCTAATCCTAACCCTCACACTCACCGAAACTGAAACCCTAAACCTAACCCTAACCTTAACCTTTACCCTAATCCTCCAACTAACTTTCACCCTAACCCTAACCATAAGAGTAACCCAAACCCTAATCCTCACCCTAACCCTCACCCTAACCCTAAATCCAACCGTAAACCTCACCCTCATCCTAACCCTCACTCTAAACCTAACCCAAAGCCTAAACCTCAACTTCACCCTCACCGTAACCAAAACCCTAAACCTAACCCTAACAATAACCCTAACCTAATCCTATCCCTCACCCAAACCATAACGCTCACCCTAACTAAAACTCTCACCCTAAAGCTTACCCTCACCCTAACACTAACCCTAACCCTAAACCTAACCCTCACACTAACCCTAACCATAACCCTAAACCTCAACCTAACCCTCACCCTCACCCTAACCCGAACACTAAACCTATGCCTAACCCTAACCCTAACCCTCCCCCAACCCTAAATCTAAACCTGAACCTCACCCTCACAGTAACCCTAACCCTAACCCTAAACCCCAGCTTAACCCTAAGCCTAACCCTCACCCGCACCCTCACCCTCACCGTAACTCTAACCCTAACCCTAACAATAACACTAACCCTAACCCGAACCATTACCCAAACCCTAATCCTCACCCCCACCCTCACCCTCAGCCTAAACCTAAGCCTAAGCCTAAACCTCACCCTAACCCTCACACTCACCCTCACCCTCACCCGAAACCTAATACTAAACCTAACCCTATCCCTAAACCTCAACCTATACCTCACCCTGCCCTTAACACTAACCCTAACCATAAACCTCAGCCTGACGCTCCCCATAACACTAACTCTAACCCTAAAACTCACCCTCACCCTAACCCTAACCCTAAACCTCACCCTAAACCTCACCCTCAGCCTAACCCTAAGCCTAACCCTAACCCTAACGCTAACCCTAATTGTAACCCAATCCCTAACCCTAAACCTAACCCAAAACCTAACCCTAAACCTAACCCTAATCCTCAGCCTCACCCTTACCCCAACCAAACCCCTAACACTAACCCTCACCCTAAACCTAAGCCTAACCCTAACCCTGACCTTCACACTCATCCTAAGCCTAACCCTAACCCTCCTAAACCTAACCGTCTCCCTAAACCTAACCCTCACCCTAACACAAATCCTAACCCTAAACCTCATCCTAACCCTCACCCTAACCCGAACCCTAAACCTCACCCTAACCATAAGCCTAACCCTCACCCTCATGCTTGGCATAAACCTAAGCCTAAGCCTAACTCTAACCCAAACAATCACCATAACCCTAACCCTAACATTAACCCTAACTCTAACCATAAACCTCACTCTCACCCTATCCCTAACTCTAAACCTAACGCTAAACCTAAACCTCATCCTAACCCTAACCCTACCCCTCACTTTCACCCTCAGTATAACTGTAACCCTAACCCTAACAATAACCCTAATCCTAACCCTAACCCTCAACCTAACCATAACACTCACCCTAAACATAACACTCACCCTAACACTTACTCTCACCGTAACACTAACCCTAAGACTAACACTAACCCTCAAACTAACCCTAATCATCACCCTAACCCAAAACCTCACCCTAAAGCTAAACCTAACCCTCATCTCACCCTAGCCATCACCCTAACACTAACCCTCATCCTCACCCTAAACCTCACACTAACCCTAACTCTAATTCTCAATCTAACCGTTACCCACACCCTTCCCCTAACCCTAACCCTCACCCTAACCCTAACCCTCATCCCACTGTAACCCTCACCCTCAGCCTAACCCTCACGTTTACCCTTACCATCACCCCCATGATAACCCTTACCCTAACCTTAACCTTCACCCTAACCCTCACCCTAACCCTCTTTCCAAAAGAAAACCTCACCCTCACCCTAAACCTAAAAATTATCCTAACCCTAATCCTAACCCTCATCCTCACCATAAACCTTACACTAACCCTAACCCTAAACCTCAATTTAACCCTCACCCAAAGCCTAATCCTAACCCTCACCCTAACCGTAAACCTAACCCTAACACTCACCATTATCTTAACCCTCACCCTCAGCCTAAACCTCACCTTTACCCTTACCATCATCCTCACCCTAAACCTCCCCCTACCCTAAACCTCATCCTAACCCTCACCCTTACCATAAACCTAACCATCACCATAACCCTAAACCTCAACCTATACCTCACGCTCAGCCTAACCCTAAGCCTAAGCCTAAACCTTAACCTAACCCTAAACCTCACCCTAGCACTCACCCTAACCCTAATCCTAACACTAAGCCTCATCCTAACCCTCACCCTAACCCTAATCCTAACCCTCAACCTCACCCTCACCCTAACCCTAATCCTAACCCTCACCCTCAACCTCACCTTCAGACTAATCCTAAGCCTAACCCTAAACCTAACCCTAACACACACACTCACCCGCATGCTAACCCTAATCCTAATCCTCACCCTAACCCTAACCCTAAACCTCGCCCTAATCTCACCCTAACACTAACCCTAACCCTAACCCTCAACCTAACCTTTACCCTAACCCTAACTCTAACCCTAAACCTCACCCTCACCCTAAAACTCACCCTAACCCTAACCCTAAACCTCACCCTCACCTGCACCATAACAGTAACCTTAAACTGAAACCTAACAACAACCCTAAACCTAATGCTAAACCTCACCCTAACCATAACCGTCACCTTAACCCAAACCGTCACCCTAAGTCTTACCCTCACTGTAACACTAATCCTAACGCTAACACTAACCCTCACACTAACACTAACCCTAAATCTAACCCTAAACGTCAACCTCACCCGAACCCTAATCCTAACCCTAACCGTAAACCCCACCCTAACCCTAAACCTAACCCTCACCCGTATCCTCACCCTCACCGTAAATCTAACTCTAACCCTAACAATAATAATAACCCTAACACTAACCGTAACCCTAACCCTATCCATAAACATAACCCTCACCCTCAGCCTCACCCTCACCACAAACTTAACCCTAACCATAACACTCACAATAACCCTAACCCGAAGCCTAACCCTAACCCTAACTCTAATCATCACACCCACCCTCACCCTCAGCCTAACCCTAAGTCTAACCCTAACCCTAATCTTATTCCTAACCCTCAACATAATCCTAACACTAACCCTAAACCTAAAACTAACCCTAAACCTAATCCTAACCCTAAACCTAATGCTCAGCCTCACCCTCACCCTAACCCAAAACCTAACCCTAACCCTCACACTAACTATAAGCCTAACCCTAACCTTAACACTAACCCTCACACTCAACCTCACCCTAACCCTAATCCTAAACCTAACCCTATCTCTAACCCTAACCCTCAACCTAACCCTCAGCCTAGCCCTCAGCTTTATCCAAATCCTAACCATAAACCTCATCCTAACCCTCAACCTACCCCTAATCCTAACCCTAACCCTCACCCCAAACCGAACCCTAACCCTCACCCTCAACCTCACCATCAGCCTAACCCTAAGCCTAACCCTAAACCTGACCCTAAAACACACACTCACCTGCACCCTAACACTAATCCTATACCTCACCCTAACCCTAACCCTAAACCTCCCCCTAAATCTCATGCTAACCCTACCCCTAACACTAACACTAACCCTAAACCTCAACCTAACCTTCACCCTAACCCTAACTCTAACCCTAAACATCACCCTCACCCTAAACCTCACCCTAACTCTAACCCTAAACCTCACCCTCACCTGCACCCTCAGCCTCACCACAAACTTAACCCTAAACATAACACTAACAATATCCCTAACCCTAATCCTAATCCTAACCCTAACTCTAATCCTCAAACCCACCCTCACCCTCAGCCTAACCCTAAACCTCACCCTCACCATAAACCTAACTGTAACCCTATACCAAACCTCAAACCTCAACCTAAACCTAACCCTAACCCTAACCCTAAAACTAACACACACACTCACCCTCACCCTAACCCTAATCCTAACAATAACACTCACACTCATCCTAACCCTAACCCTAACCCTAAACCTTACCCTCAACCTCAGCCTAACCCTAAGCCTATCCCTAACCCTAATCCTAACCTTCACACTCACCCTAAAAGTAACCCTAATCCTACTCCTAACCCTAACTCTAACCCTCACCCTCAACTTAACCTTCACCTTAAGCCTATCCCTAACATTAATCCTAACCCTAACCCTCAACCTCAGCCTCACCCAGACCGTAATTCTAACACAAAACATAAACCTGACCCTAACCCTAACCATAACCCTATCCCTAAAACTCATTTTAGCCATAAATGTAATCCTCATACTCACCATAACCGAAACCCTAACGCTAAAGATAACAATAATCCTAATCCTAACCGTAACCCTCACCCTAACCATAAAACTCACCCTAACCCTAACCCTCACCCTAACACTTACCCTCACCCTATCACTAACCCTAAACCTAACACTAACCCTCACACTAACACTAACCATCATCCTAACCGTAAACCTCACCCTAACACTAACCCTAAACCTGACCCTCTCCCAGCCCTCACCCTAACCCTAACCCTCATCCTCACCCTAAACTTCACACTAACCTTAACACTAATCCTCAATCTAACCCTCACCCTCACCTGAACCCTCACCCTAACCCTCACCCTAACCCTAACCCTCACCCTTACTGTAACCTCAACTTCAGCCTAACCCTCACCTTTATCCTTACCGTCAACGTCACCCTAACCCTCACTCTAATGCTAACCCTCACCCTAACCCTAACTCTACCCCTAAACCTCATCGTCACCCTAATCCTAACTGTAACCCTAACCGTAACACTATCCTTCACTATAACCCTAACCCTAAACATCACCCTAACCCTAATCCTCACCCTCAGCCTAACCCTAAGCAAAAGCCTAACCCTAACCCTAAAACTCACACTCACCCTCACCCTAAACCTAATCCTAACCCTAAACCTAACCCTAACCCTAAACCTCAACCTAATCCTCACCCTAACCTTAACCCTAACACTAACCCTAACCCTCACCCTCACCATAACTCTAACCCTAACCCTAACAAGAACACTAATCCTAACCCTAACCCTAAACCTAACCCTAACCCTAATGCTAACACTCAACCTCACCCTAACCCTAATCCTAACCCTAACCCTCACCCTAAACCTAACCTTAACCCTAACCCTAACCCTAAACTTTACCCTAACCCTCACCCTCACATTAACACTCAACCTCAACGTAAACATTACCCTTACCCTTACCATCATCCTCACCCTAACTCTCACCCTAACCCTAAACTTCATCCCAACCCTCACCCTAACCGTAAACATAACCATCACCCTAACCCTAAACCTCACCCTCAACCTCATGCTCAGCCTAACCCTAAGCTTAAGCCTAAACTTTACCCTAACCCTCACCCTAACCCTAGACCTCGCACTAACCAGAATAGTAATCCTAACCCTCATCTTAAAACTCATCCTAGCCCTAATCCTAAACATCACCCTAAACCTAATCTTCACCTCCACCCTCACACTCAGCCTAACCTTAAGCCTAACCCTCACACTCACCTTCACCCTCACCCTAATCCTAACCCTAAACTTAACCATAACCCTAAACCTCAACCTAACCTTCTCCCTAACCTTAACCCTAAAACTAACCCTAAACTTAACCCTCGACCTAACCCTCCTACTAACCCTAAATCTAACCCTAAACCTCACCCTCACCCTAACCCTAATCCTAAACCTCACCCTAACCCTATCCGTAAGCCTCACCCTCACCCTCACCCTCACCACAACTCTCACCCTAACCCAAACAATAACACTAATCCTAACCCTAAACCTAACCCAAACCCTAACCCTAATCCTAACACTCACTCTCATGCTAACCCTAATCCTAACCCTAACCCTTACACTATCCATAATCCTCACTCTCACCGAAACCCTAACCCTCAACCTAACCCTCACCCTAACCGCAACCCTAACCCTAAACCTTAATCTAACTCTAACCCTAACCCTCAGCCTCACCCTAGCCCTCACCCTAACCCTAATCCTAACCCTAATCCTCATCCTTACCCTCACCCTAACCCTAAACTTAACCCTCACCCTAGCCCTAACCCTAACCCTAATCCTCAACGTAACCCTAAAGCTCAAGCTCAGCTTGATCCTAACTCTAAACCTAACCCTAACTCTCACACTCACCTAACCCTTACCCTAATCCTAATCCTAAACCTAACCCTAACCCTCACCCTCAGCCTCACCTTAACCCTAACTCTAACCCTAAACCTCAGCCTCACCCTAACCCTAACACTAATCCTAACCCTAAAGCTCACCCTAACCTTAACCCTAAACCTCACCCTCACCCTAGCCCTCACCCTAACCCTAATCCTAATACTAACCCTCATCCTAACCCTCCCCCTAACCTTAACCCTAACCCTAACCCTTACACTTACCTTCACTCTAACCCTGACCCTTTCACTAACCCTAAACCTAACACTAACTGGAACCCTAACACTCACCCTCAGCTTCACCCTAACCCTAAATCTAACCTTAAACCTCACACTCACCCTAACCCTAACCCTAATCCTAACCCTAACCCTCACCTTAACCCTAACCTCACCCTCACCGTAACCCTAACCCTCATAATAACCCTCACCTTAAGCCTATCCCTTAACCTAAACCTTAACCTAACACAAATCCTAGTTCTCACCCTCTCCCTATCCCTCACCCTAACACTAATCGTAACCCTTTTCCTCATCCTAACCCTAAACCTAACCCTAAAACTAACCCTCATCCTTAACCTAACCCAAACCCTCAACCTAACCCTAACCCTAATGCTCACCATAACCCTAACCCAAACACTCACCCTAACCCTGAACTTAACCGAACCCTAACTCTTACCCTAACCCAAACCCTCAACCTAACCCTAACCCTAATCCTAACACTCACCCTAACCCTCACCCTAACACTAAATCAAACCGTCGCCCTCACTCTCACACTAACCCTAATCCTAACCCTAAACTTCACCCTCAACCTCACCCTTTGCCTAACTCTTAGCCGAAACCTAAACCTAATCCTAACACTCACACTCGCCCTCACCCTAACCCAAATCCTAACCTTAACCGTCACCATCACCCTAACTCTAACAGCAAACTCACCTTCATCGTAACCCTCATTCTAACCCTAACCCAAACCCTAAACCTCACCCTAACACTAACCCTATAACTCACCCTCACTGTAACCAAAACCCTAAACCTAAGCCTAACAATAACCCTAACGCTAATCCTAACACTCACCATAACAGTAACCCTCACCCTAACCCAAACTCTCACCCTAAAACTTACCCTCACCCTAACAATAACCCTAACCGTAATACTAACCCTCACACTAACCCTCACCATAACGCTAACCCTAAACCTCAACCTAACCCTCACTCTCAACATAATTCTAACACTAACCCTATCACTAACTCTAACCCTAACCCTTACCCTAACCCTATATCTAACCCTAAACCTCACCCTAACACTAACCTTAACCCTAACCGTAAACCACACCCTAATCCGAACCCTAACCCTCACCCACACCCTCACCCTCACCGAAACTCTAACCCTAAACCTAACAATAACACTAACCCTAACCCAAACCATCACCCTAACCCTAATTCTCACCCCCACCCTCACCCTCAGCCTAAGCCTAAGCCTAAGCCTAGCCCTCACCCTAACGGTCACCCTCACCCTCACCCTAACCCTAATACTAAACCTAACCCTATCCCTAAACCTCAAATTAACCCTCACCATCCCAAAAACCTAAAAATAACAATAACCATAAACCTCACCCTAACCATCCCCCTAAATCTAACTCTAACCCTAAACCTCACCCTCACCCCAACCCTAAAACTAATCCTATCCCTAAACCTCACCCTAAACCAAACTGTAAACCTCACCCTCACCCTAGCCTCACACGAACCCTAACCCTAATCCTCAATCTAACCCTCAACCTAACCCTAACCCTAACCCCTACCATAACCCTAAACTAAACCCTAACCCTCACCCTTATCTTAACCCTCACCCTCAGACTAAACCTCAACTTATCCTTACCATCATCCTCACCCTAACCCTCACCCTAAACCTCATCCTAACCCTCACCATAACCGTAAACCTAACCATCAAACTCACCCTAACTCTCACCCTCAACCACTCGCTCAGCATAACCCTAAGCCTAAGCTTAATCCTTACCCTAACCCTCACCCTCACCCTAGCCCTCCCCCTAACCCTAATCCTAATCCTAACCCTCATCCTAACACTCACCCTATCCCCAAACCTAACCATCACACTAAACCTAATCTTCACCGCCACCCTCACCGCCACCCTCACCCTCAGCCTAAGCCTAACCCTAATCTTAACCCTCACACTCACCCTCACCCTCATCCTGATCCTAACCCTAACCGTAACCATAAACTTAAACCTCAACCTAACCCTCACCCTAACCTTAACCCTAAAACTAACCCTAACCCTAAACCTACCTAACCCTCCAACTAACCCTAAATCTAACCCTAAACCTCACCCTCACACTAACCCTAATCCTAACCCTAACCGTAAACTTCACCCTAACCCTAACCCTAACCCTCAACCTCACCCTCACCCTTCCAATTACTCTAACCCTAACCCTAACAATAACACTAATCCTAACCATAAACCTAAACCGAACCATAACCCTAACTGTAATCCTAACACTAACCCTCATGCTAACCCTAATCCTAACCCTAACCCTCACCCTAACCATAATCCTCACCCTCACTGTAAACCTACACTCAACCTAACCCTTACCCTAACCCTAATCCTTAACCTTAATCTAACAGTAACCCTAACCCTCACCCTCACCCTAGCCCTCACCCTAACCCTAATCCTAACCCTAATCCTCATCCTTACCCTCACCCTAACCCTAACCTTAACCCTCACCCTAGCCCTAACCCTAACCCGAATCCTCAACGTAAACCTAAACCTCATGCTCACTTTAACCCTCACCCTAACCCTAAACCTAGCCGTACCCTAAAACTCACCCAATACCTCTAACCCTAAACCTTAATCTAACACTAACCCTAACCCTCACCCTCACCCTAGGCCTCACCCTAAACCTAATCCTAACCCTAGTCCTCATCCTTACCCTCACCCTAACCTAACCTTAACCCTCACCCTAGCCCTAACCCTAAGCCTAATCCTCAACGTAACCCTAAACCTCATGCTCACCTTAACCCTAACCCTAACACTCACCCTAACCCAAAACATAACCGTACACTGACTCTCACCCTAACTCTAACCCTAACCCTAAACCTTAATCTAACACTAACCCTAACCCTCATCCTCACCATCACCCTCAGCCTAATCCTAAGCGAAACCCTAACCCTAGCCCTAATGCTCACACTCACCCTAACCCTTACCCTAACCTTAATCCTAAACCTACCCTAACCCTTACCCTCAACTTAACCCTCAGCCTAACCCTAAATCTAACACTAAGCCAAACCCTAACCCTAAACTTCACCCTAACCCTAACCCTAACCCTAAAACTCACCCTCACCCTAGCCCTCACCCTAACAATAATCCTAACGCTAACCCTCATCCTAACCCTCATCCTAACACTCACCCTAACACTAACCATAACCCTCATGATCACCCTAACCCTAATCCGAACCCTCACCCTCAACCTAACCCTAACCCCCACCCTCACCGTAACCCTTACCTTAACGTCAACCTAACCCTAAACTTAACCCGAACACTAACTCTCACACTTACCATAATCCTAACCCTCAAGCTAACCCTAACCCTAAACCTCATTCTCACCCTAGCCTCACCCAACCCTAATCCTAACCCTATCCCTTTTCCTAACCATCCCCCTAAACCTTATCCTAACCCTCACCCTAAAACTAAACCTCAGCCTCAAGCTCACCTTCAGCCTAACCCTAAGCATAATCTTAAATGTAACCCTAACACACACATTCACCCTCAACCTAAACCTCACCTCAACCCTAACGCTCATCCTAACCCTCCCCATAACACTAACACTAATCCTAACACTAAACCTCACCCTCACGCTCAGCATAATCCTAAGCTTAAGCCTAACCCTAACCCTCACACTTACCCTAACCCTAACCCTAAACCTCACACTAACCCTAACCCTCACCCTCAACCTCAGAATAACCCTAAGCCTTTCCCTAACCCTAACCCTAATCCTCACCCTCAACCTAAACCTCAGCTTAAGCATAACGCTAACATTAATCCTAACCCTAACCCTCACCGTCAGCCTCACCCTAACACTAACTCTAACACTAAACCTCACCCTGACCCTAAACCTAAACCTCACCCTCACTCTAGCCCTCACCCTAACCTTAATCCTAACACTAAACCTCATCCTAACCCTCCCCCAACCCTTACCTTAACCCTCACCCTAACCCTAACCCTTACCCTCAACCTCAACATCAGCCTAACCCTAAGCCTAACCCTAAACCTAACTCTAACACACACACTCACCTCACCATAACCCTAATCCTAACCCTAAACCTCACCCTCACCCTCATTCTCAGTGTAACCCTAAGCCTAACCTTAATCCTAAACCTAACCTCACACTCACCCTAACCCTTACCCTAATCCTAATCCTAAACCTAACACTAACCCTCACCCTCAACCTCAGCTTAACCCTAATTCTAACCCTAAACCTCACCCTCACCCTAACCCTAACCCTAACCCTAAACCTCACCCTCACCCTAGCCATCACCCTAACCCTAATCCTTACCCTAACCCTCATCCTAACCCTGCACCTAACCCTAACCCTAACCCTCACCCTAACAATAACCCTCATCCTCACTCTCACCCTAACTCTAATCCTAACCCTAACCCTAAACCTCACACTAACCCTAACCCTAAACCTCACCCTCACTCTCCCCCACACCATAACTCAAAACCTAAACCTAACAATAACACTAATCCTAATTCTAATCCTAACCTTAACTGTAATCCTAACACTCCCTCTCATGCTAACCCTAATCCTAAACCTAACCCTCACTCTAACCCTAATCCTTACCCGCACCATAAACCTAACCCTCAACCTAACCCTCACCCTAACCAAAACCCTAACCCTAAACCTTAATCTAACACTAACCCTAACCCTCACCCTCAGCCTAGCCCTCACCCTAACCCTAATCCTAAACCTAATCCTCATCCTTACCCTCACCCTAACCTAAACTTAACCCTCACCCTAGCCCTAACCCTAAGCCTAATCCTCAACATAACCCTAAACCTCATGGTCACAATAACCCTAACTCTAACCCTCACCCTAATCCTAAACATAACCGAAACCTACCTCTCACCCTAAACCTAACCCTAACACTCACCCTAACCATAACCCTCACCCTCACCCTAACCCTAATCCTAACCCTAACCCTAAACCTCACCCTAACCCTAACCCTTACCCTCACCCTCACCCTCACCCTCACCATAACTCTAACCATAACCCTAACAAAAACACTAATCCTAACCCTAAACCTAACCCTAACCCTAACCCTAACACTAATCCTAACACTCAACCTCAGGCTAAAACTAATCCTAAACCGAACCCTCACCCTAACCCTAATCATCACCCTGACCGGAACCCTAACCCTCAAACTTACCCTCACCCTAACCCTAACCCTAAACCTTAATCTAACACTAACCCTAACCCTCACCCTCACCCTAGCCCTCACCCTAACCCTAATCCTAACCCTAATCCTCATCCTTACCCTCATCATCACCCTAAAATTAACCCTCAGCCTAGCCTTAACCCTAAAGGTAATCCTCAAAGTAACCAAAAACCTCATGCTCACCTTAAACCTAACCCTAACCCTCACCCTAACAATAAACATAACCGAACCCTAACCCGAACCCTCAGCCTAACCCTAAGCCAAACCCTAACCCTAGCAGTAATGCTGACACTCACCCTAACCCTTACCCTAAACCTAATCCTAACCCTAAGCCTAACCCTCACCCTGAACCTAACCCTCACATTAACCCTAAATCTAACACTAACCCTAACCCTAACGCTCAACCTCAGCCTCATCCTACCCCGAACTCTAACCTTAAACGTCACCCTCACCCTAACAGTAACCCTACCTCTAAACCTAAAACTCACCCTAACTCTAACCCTAAACCTAAACCTCACCCTCACGCTAGCCCTCACCCTAACACTAATCCTAACCCTAACCCTCATCCTAACCCTCACCCTAACACTAACCATAACCCTCATGCTCACCCTAACCCTAATCCGAACCCTAACCCTCAGTCTAACCCTAACCCTCACCCTCACTGTAAACCTTACCTTAACCCTCAACCTAACCCTAAACTTAACCCGAATACTAACTCTCACCTTTAAAATAATCCTAACCCTCAAGCTAACCCTAACCCTAAAACTCATTCTCACCCTAGCCCCACCCAACCCTAATCCTAACCCTATCCCTTTTCCTAACCCTCCCCCTAACCCTTACCATAACTCTCAGCTTAACACTAACCCTCAGCCTCACCCTCACTCTCAGCCTTACCCTAAGCCTAAGCCTAAGCCTAAGCCTAACCCTAACCTCACCCTCAGCCTAACCCTAAGCCTAACCCTAAACCTAACCCTAACACACACACTCACCCTCACCCTAAACCTCACCCTAACCCTAACCCTCATCCTAACCCTCCCCATAACCCTAACCCTAACCCTAACACTAACCAAAACCCTCACCTTCAGCATAATCCTAAGGCTAACCCTAACCCTAACCCTCACACTCACCCTAAACCTAACCCTAAATTTCACCCTAACCCTAACCCTCACCCTCAACCTCAGCCTAACCCTAAGCCTATCCCTAACCCTAATCCTACTACTAACCCTAATCCTAAACCTCACCCTCAACCTAAACCTCAACTTAAGGCTAAGCCTAATATTAATCCTAACCCTAACCCTCGCCTTCAGCCTCACCCTAACACTAACTATACCACTAAACCTCACCCTGAACCTAAACCTAAACCTCATCCTCACCCTAGCCCTCACCCTAACACTAACCCTAACCCTAAACCTCACCTTAAGCCTGACCCTAACAATAATTCTAACACGAACTCTCACCCTCAGCCTCACCCTAACCCTAACTGTAACGCTAAACCTCACCCTGACCCTAACCCTAAACCTAACCCTATCCCTAAACGTCATCCTACCCCTATCCCTAACCCTCACCCTCACCATAACTTTAACTCTAAACCTAACACTAACAATAACACTAACCCTAACCCTAACCCTCACCCTAACCATCACCATAACGCTTACCCTCACCCTAATACTAACCCTAACCCTAACACTAAACCTCACACTAACCCTAAACATTACCCTAACCATAAACTTCACCCTAACACTAACCCTAAACCTCACCTTCTCGCTAGACCTCGCCCTAACCCTAATCCTCATCCTCACCCTAAACTTCACACTAACCCTAACACTAATAATCAATCTAACCCTCACCCTCACCCTATCCCTAACCCTAACCCTCACCCAAACCCTAAACATCACCTTTCCCCTAACCCTCAACCTCAGCTTAACCCTCACCTTTACCCATAATGTCACCCACACCATAACCCTCACTCTAACCCTAACCCTCCCCCTACCCATAACTCTACCACTAAACCTCACCCTCACCCTTACCCTAACTCTAACCCTGAGCCTAATACTAACCCTCACCCTAACCCTAACTGTAACCATCACCCTAACCCTAATCCTCACCCACACAATCACCCTCAGCCTAACCCTAAGCCTAAGCCTAAACCTAAACCTAAACCTCACACTCACCCTCACCCTAACCTAATCCTAACCCTAAACCTAACCCTAAACCTCAACCTAACCCTCACCTAACTTTAACCCTAACACTTAACCGAACCCTAACCCTCGAAGAAACCCTCCAACTAAACCTAAATCTAAACCTATACCTCAAGCTCAACCTAACGCTAATCCTAACCCTAACCCTAATCCTCACCCTATTCCTAACACTCACCCTCACCCTCACCATAACTCTAACCCTAACCCTAACAATAACAGTAATCCTAAACCTAAACCTAACCCTAACCCTAACCTAAAACTAACGCTAACACTCAACCTCAACCTAACCCTAACCCTAACCCTAACCCTAAGCCTAACCCTTACCCTAACTCTCACTGTAACCCTAACCCTCATCCTAACCCTCACCCTAAACCTAACCCTAAAGCTAAACCTTACCCTAACACTAACCCTAATCCTCAACTTCACCATAGCTCTCACCCAAAACCCTAGTTGTAAACCTAATCCTTATCCTAACCCTCACCCTAACTCTAAGCCTAACCCTAATCCTAACTCCAACCCTCACTGTAACCCTAACACTGACCCTAACACTAACCCTAACCCTTAACCTAACCTTAAATTTAACACTAAACCTAATCCTAATCCTCAGCCTCACCCTCACCCTAATAGAAACCGTAACCCTAACCCACATCCTAACTCTAAGATTAACCCTAACCCTAATCCTAACCCTCACACTCACCCTAACCTTAACGATAATCCTAAACCTAACCCTATAAGTAACCCTAAACCTCACCCTAACCCTCAGCCTAGTCCTCACCCTTACACTTATCCTAACCCTTACACTCACCATAACCATAAACCTCACCCTAACCCTAACCCTCACCCTAACACTTACCCTCACACTATCACTAAGCCTACCTCTAACACTAACTCTCACACTAACCCTAAACGTCACCCTAACCCTAACACTCACTCTAACACTAACCCTAACCCTCACCCTCACCCTAGCCTTCACCCTAACCCTAACCCTCACCCTCACCCTCAACCTCAGCCTAACCCTAACCATAATCCTAATCCTAACACTCACCCTCACCCTAACCCTCACCCTAAACCAAACCCTAAACGTAACAATAACCCTAACGCTAACCCTCACCCTAACCCTAACACTAACCCTAAACCTCACCCTCACCCTAACCCTAACCCTAAGCCTAACATTAAACTTCACCCTCACACTCACCCTAGCCCTTACCCTAAACCTAACCCTCACCCTAACACTCCCCCTTAACCTAACCCTCACCCTCAACCTCACCCTTAGCCTAACCCTCAGCCTAACCCTAAACCTAAACCTACCACACACACTCACGCTCACTCTAACCATAATCCTGTCCCTAAACCTAAGTCTAACCCTAACACTCCCCCTAACTATGACCCCAACCCCAAACCTAAAACTAACCCTTACCCTAATCCTCAACCTAAACCTCACCCTAACCCTAACTCTTACCCTAAACCTCACCCTCACCCTAACCCTAACTCTAACCCTAACCCAAAACCTAAACCTCACCTAACACTAACCCTAAACCTAACCCACACCTTCATGCTCAGCCTAACCCTAAACCTAACCCTCACACTCACCCAATCCCTAACCCTAAACCTCACCCTAACCCTAACCCTCACCCTCAACCTCAGCAAAACCAGAAGCCTATGCCTAAACCTAACCCTAACCCTCACATTCACACTTACACTAACCCTAATCCTACTCCTAAACCTAACCCTAAACCTCAACCTCATTCTAATCCAAACACTCACCCTCACCCTCACCCTCATCATAACTCTTACCCTAACCCTAACAATAAGTAATCCTAACCCTAAACCAAACCCTAACCCTAACCCTAAACCTAATGCTAACACTCAACCTCACCCTAACCCTAATCCTAAACCTAACCCTAATCCTAAACCTAACCATCACCCTCACCCTAACCCTAGCCCTAAACCTTAGCCTAACACTTACCCTAAACCTCATCTTCACCCTAGCCCTCACCCTAACCCTAATTGTAACCTAATTCTCATCCTAACAATCACCCTAACTCTAAGCCTAACCCTAACCCTAAACCTAAGCCCAACCCTCACTGTAACACTAACACTAACCCTAACACTAACACTAACCCTAAACCTAAAACTAAACCTAACCCTAATCCTCAGCCTCACCCTTACCCTAACCCAAACCCTAACCCTAACCCTCCTCTTAACTCTAAGCCTAACTCTAACCCTAATCCTAACCCTCACACTCACACTCAACCTAAACCTAATCCTAAACTTAAGCCTATCCCTAACCCTAACACTCACCCTAACCCTCAGCCTAGCCCTCACCCTTACACTTATCCTATTCCTAACCCTCACACTAACCATAAACCTCACCCTAACACTAACCCTCACATTAATGCTTACCCTCAACCTAACACTAACACTAACCTTAACACTAACACTCACACTAACCCTAAACATCACCCTAAACCTAAACCTCACCCTAACACTAAACCTAACCCTCACCCTCACCATAGCCTTCACACTAACCCTAATTCTCATCCTCACCATAAACCTCACACTAACCCTAACACTAATCCTCAATCTAACCGTCAAACTCACCCAAACACTAACACTAACCCTCACCCTAACCCTTACCCTCACCCTTACCGTAACCCTCACCCTCAGCCTAAACCTCAACTTTACCCTTACCGTCACCCCCACGATAACACTCACTCTAACCCTAACCCTCACCTTAACCATAACTCTACCCTGAAACCTCACCCTCAGCCTAACCCTAACTCTAACCCTAACTCTAACACTAACCCTCAACCTAACCCTAACCCTAACCATCACCCTAACCCTAATCCTCACCCCCACCCTCACCCTCAGCTTAACCCTAAGCCTAAGCCTAACCCTAACCCTAAACCTCACACTCGCCCTCACCCTAACCCTAATCCTGACCCTAAACCTAACGGAAAACCTAAACCTCAACCTAACCCTCATCCTAACCTTAACCCTAACCCTTACCCTAACCCTAACTCTCGACCTAACCTTCCAAATAACCGAAATGTAACCATAAACCTTACCCTCACCCTAAGTCTAACCTAACCCTAAACCACAACCTAACCCTCACTCTAACCTTAACCCTAACACTTACCCTAACCCTAACTCTCGACCTAACCCTCCAAATAACCTAAATCTAACCATAAACCTCACCCTCACCCTAACCCTAAACCTAACCCTAACCCTAAACCTCACCCTAACCCTAACACTCACCCTTACCCTCACCCTCACCATAACTATAACCCTAACCCTAACAATAACAGTAATCCTAACCCTAAACCTAACCCTAAACATAAAGCTAACAATCAACCTCACCCTAACCCTAATCCTAACCCTAACCCTCACCCTAACCCTAGCCATCACCCTCACCATAACCCTAACCCTCATCCTAACCCTTACCCTAACCCTAACCCTAACCCTAAACCTTACCCTAACACTAACCCTAATCCTCACCCTCACCTTAACCCTAATCATAAACCTAATCCTCATTCTAACCCTGTCCCTAACTCTAAGCCTAACCCTAACCCTAACCCTAACCCCAACCCTCACTGTAACGCTAACACTAACCCGAACACTAACACTAAACCTTAACCTAACCCTAATCCTCAGCCTCAGCCTCACCCAAACCCTCACCCTAACCCTCATCCTAACTCTAAGCCTAATGCTAACCCGAATCCTAACCCTCACACTCACCCTCACCCTAAACCTAATCCTAAACCTCATCCTATCCCTAACCCTAACCCTCACCCTAACCCTTAGCCTAGACCTCACCCTTACACTTATCCTAACCCTAACCCTCACCCTAACTATAACCCTCACCCTAACCGTAAAACTCACCCTAAAACTTACCCTCAACCTAACACTAAACCTAATCCTAACATTAACCCTAACACTAACCCTAAACATCACCCTAACCCTAAACCTCACCCTAACACTAACCCTAACCCTCAACCTCACCCTAGCCTTCAGGCTAAACCTAACCTTCATCCTCACCATAAACCTCCCACTAACCCTAACACTAATCCTCAATCTAACACTCAACCTCAGCCTAACGCTAACACTAACCCTCACCCTAACCCTAACCCTCACCCTTAACGTAACCCTCACCCTCAGCCTAAACGTCAACTTTACCCTTACAGTCCCCCCGACGCTAACCGGCACACTAACCCTAACCCTCACCCTAACTAAAATTGTACCCCTAAACCTCACCCTCAACCTAACCCTTACTCTTACCCTAACCCTAACACTAAACCTCACTGTAACCCTAAACCTAACGTTCACCCTCACCATAACCGTAACCCTAACCCTAAACCTAACAGTAACCCTAAACCTAACCCAAACCCTCACCCTAAACATAACACTCACCCTAAACCTAACCCTCTCCCTAACACTTACCCTCACCCTAACACTAACACTAACCCTCAAACTAACCCTAATCCTCACACTAATCCCAAAAGTCACTTTAAACCTAATCCTAACCCTAATCCTCACCCTCATCCTAACTCTCACCCTTACCCTAATCCTAACCCTCATCCTCACCGTATACCTCAGACTAACCCTAACCCTAATCCTCAATCTAACCCTCACACTAATCCTAACCCTGACCTTTACCCTAACCCTATACCTAACCCTAACACTCACCCTTATCTTAACCCTCACCCTCAGCCGAAACCTCACAATTACCCTTACCATCATCCTCACACTAACCCTCACCCTAACCCTAAACCTCATCCTAACCCTCACCCCAACCGTAAACCTAACCATCACCCTAACCCTAAACCTCACCCTCACCCTAGCCCTCACCCTAAACCTAATCCTAATCCTAAACCTCATCCTAAACTAAAACTAACCCTAACCCTAACCATCACCTTAAACGTAATCCTCACCCCCACCCTCACCCTCAGCCTGACCCTAAACCTAAGCCTAGCCATAACCATAACCCTCAAACTCACCCTCACCCCAATCCTAACCCTAATCCTAACCATAACCCTAAACCTCACCCTAACCCTCACCCTATCCTTAACCCTAAAACTAACCCTAACCCTAACCCTCGACCTAACCATCCAACTAACCTAAATCTAACCCTAATCCTCACCCACACCCTAACCCAAATCCTAACCCTAACCCTAAACCTCACCCTAATCCTAACCCTAACCCTCACCCTCACCCTTACCATAACTCTAACCATACCCCTAACAATAACACTAACCCTAACCCGAAACCTAACCCTAACCCTAACCCTAATACTAGCACACACCCTCATGCTAACCCTAATCCTAACCCTAACCCTCACACTAACCCTAATCCTCACCTTCACTGTAACCATAACCCTCAACCTAACCCTCACCCTAACACTAACCCTAACCCCAAACCTTAATCTAACACTAACCCTAACCCTCAGCCTCACCCTAGCCCTCACCCTAACCGTAATCTTAACCCTAATCATCATCCTTACCCTCACCTTAACCCTAACCTTAAACCTCACCCAAACCCTAACCCTAACTCTAACTCTCAACCTAACCCTAAACCTCAAGCTCAGCCTAACACTAAGCCTAACCCTAATCCTAACGCTCACACCCACCCTAACCCTTACCGCAAAACTAATCCTTACCCTATGCCTAACCCTCACCCTCAACTTAACCCTAAATCTAACACTAACCCTAACCCTAAACCTCACCCTAACCCTAACTCTATACCTCACCCTCACAATAGCCCTAACCCTAACCCTAATCCTAACCCTAAAGCTCACCCTAACACTAAACCTAACCCACACGCTCACCCTCACCCTAACCCTAATCTGAACCCAAACCCTCAACCTAACCCTAAACTTAAACCGAACCCTAACTCTCACCCTTAACCTAACCCTAACCCTCACACTAAACCTAACCCTAAACCTTACACTCACCCTAGCCCTCATCCTCAACCTCTCCCTCAAGCTAAACCTAAGCCTAACCCTAAACATAACCATAACACACACAGTCACCCTCACCCTCACCCTAATCCTAACGCGAACTTTCATCCTAACCCTCCCCATAACCCTAACCGTCACCCTAAACTTAAACCACACCTCACCCTCAGCCTAATCCTAAGCGTAACCCTAACCCTAAACCTCACACTCACCCTAACCCTAACCCTCAATCTCACCCTAACCCTAACCCTCACCATCAACCTCAGCCTAACACTAAGCCTATCCCTAACCCTAACAATAACTCGTACACTCACCCTAACACTAACCCTAATCCAACTCCTAACCCTTACCCTAACCCTCACCCTCAAACTAACCCTCACCTTAAGCCTAACCCTAACATTAATCCTAACCCTAACCCTCACCTTCAGCCTCACCCTAACCCTAACTATAACACTAAACTTCACCCTGACCCTAACCCTAACCCTAACCCTATCCCTAAACCTCATCCTAGCCCTAAACATAACCCTCACCCTCACCCTCACCATAACTTTAACCCTAACACTAATGCTAACAATAACCCTAACCCTAACCCTAATCCTCACCTTAAACATAACCCTCACCCTAACCCTCACCCTAACCCTATCCCTCACCCTAACCCTAACCCTCACTCTTACTATAACCCTCACACTCAGCCTAACCCTCACATTTAACCTTACGGTCACCCCCACCCTAACCCTCACTCTAACCCTAACCCTCAACTTAACCCTAACTCTACGCCTAAACCTCACCCTCACACTAACCCTAACTCTAAACCTAACCCTAACACTATCTCTCACCCTAACCCTAACCGAAACCATCACCGTAACCCTTATCCTCACACCCACCCTCACCCTCAGCCTAAGCCTAAGCCTAAGCCTAACCTTAACACTAAACCTCACACTCACCCTCACCCTAACCCTAATCCTAACCCTAAACCTAACCCTAAACCTCAACCTAACCCTCAACCTAACCTTAACCCTAACCCTTACCCTAACCCTAACGCTCGACTTAACTTTCCAACTAAACCTAAATGTAACCATAAACCTCACCCTCACCCTAACCCTAATCCTAACCCTAACCCTAAACCTCACCATCACCCTAGCCCTCACCCTAACCCTAATCCTAACCCTAACCTTCATCCTAACCCTCACCCTAACTCTAAGCCTAACCCTAATCCTCATCCTCAAACTAGCCCTCTCCCTAACCCTAATTCTAACCCTAACCCTCACCCTAACGCTAACCCTCATCCTCACCCTAAACCTCAAACTAACCCTAACCCTAATCCTCAATCTATCCCTCACGCTCACCCTAACCCTAACCCTAACACTTACCTAACCCTAACCCTAACCCTAACCCTCACCCTTATCTTAACCCTCACCCTCAGCCTAAACCTAACCTTTACCCTTACCAACATCCTCACCCTAACACTCACCCTAACCCTAAACCTCATCCTAATCCTCACCCTAACTGTAAACCTAACCATCACCCTAACCCTAACACTCACCTCAACCTCATGCTCAGCCTAACCCTAAAACTAAGCCTAATCCTTACCCTAACCCTGACCCTCAACCTAGCCCTCACCCTAACACTAATCCTAAACCTAACCCTCATCCTAACCCTCACCCTAGCCCCAACCCTAACCATCACCCTAAACCTAATCTTCAACCCCACTGTCACCCTCAGCCTAACCCTCAGCCTAAGCTTAAGCCTAACCGGCACACTCACCTTCACCCTCACCCTCACCCTACTCTTAACCCTAACCCTAACCATAACCCAAAATCTCAAACTAACTCTCACCCTAACCTTAACCCTAAAACTAATCCTAACCCTAACCCTCAACCTCACCCTGCAATTAACCATAAATCTAACCTAAACTTCACCCTCACCCTAACCCTAATCCTAATCCTAACCTAAACCTCACCCTAACCCTAAGCCTAACCCTCACCCTCACCCTCACCCTCATCATAACTCTAACCCTAACCCTAACAATAACACTAATCCTAACCCTAAACCTAACCCTAACCCTAACCCTAACTGTAATGCTAACACTCACGCTCATGCTAACCCTAATCCTAACCCTAACCCTCACCCTACCCCTAATCTTCACCCTCACCGTAACCCTAACCCTCAACCTAACCCTCACCCTAACCCTAAACCTAAACCTTAATCTAACACTAACCCTAACCCTCACCCTCAACCTTGCCCTCACCTTAACCCTAATCCTTACCCTAATCCTTATGCTTACCCTCACCCTATCCCTAACCTTAACCCTCACCCTAACCCTAACCCTAAACCTAACCCTCAACCTAACCCTAATCCTCACGATCACCGTAACCCTAACCCTCACCCTCACCCTCACCCTCAGCCTAACCCTAAGCCTAACTGTAACCCTCACACTCACCCTAAACCTTACCCTAATCCTAATCCTAACCCTAACCCTAACCCTCACCCTCAGCTTCACCCTAACCCTAACTCTAACCCTAAAGCTCACAATCTCCCTAACCCTAACCATAACCATAACCTTAAACCTCACCCTCACATTCACCCTAGCCCTTATCCTAACCCTAATCCTAACCCTAACCCTCATCCTAACCCTCCACATAACCGTAAGGCTCAGCTTCAACCTCAACCTCTGCCTAATCCTAAGCCTAACCCTAAACCTAAACCTAACACACACCCTCCCGATCACTCTAGCCCTAATCCTATCCCTAAACCTAACCCTAATCCTAACCATCCCCCTAACTCTTACCGTAACACTAACCCTAAAACTAACCCTTATCATAACCCTCTACCTAAACCTCACCCTAACACTAACTCTAACCCTAATCCAAACCATAAACCTCAACCTAACATTAACCCTAACCCTAACCCTCAACCTAAGCCTCCAACTAAACCTAAATCTAATCATAAACCTCACCCTCACCCTAACCTTAATCCTAATCCTAACCCTAAACCTCACCTTAACCCTAACCCTAACTGTAAAATTAACCCTCACCCTCACCCTAACCCTAACCCACACCCTCACCCTCAGGCTAATCCTAAACCTAAGCCTAACCCTAACACTCTCACTCACCCTAACCCTAACCCTAAAACTCACCCTAACCCTAAACCTAACCCTCAAACTTAGCCTAAACCTAAGCCTATCCCTAACCCTAACCCTAACCCTCACACTCACCCTAACACTAACCCTAATCCTACTCCTCACCCTAACCCTAACCCTCACCCTCAACCTAACCCTCACCTTAAGCCTAACCCTAACATTAATCCTAACCCTAACCCTCACCCTCAGCCTCACCCTACCCCTAAATCTAACACTAAACCTCACCCTGACCCTAACCCTAACCAGAAGCCTATCCCTAAACTTCTTCCTAGCCCTAAACCTAACCTTCACCCTCAACCTCACGATAATCTTAACCCTAACCCTAATGCTATCAATAATCCTAACCCTAACCCTAACCCTCACCCTAAGCATAACCCTCACCCTAACCCTAACCCTCACCCTAACACTTACCTTCACCCTAACGCTAACCCTCACCCTAAGACTTAACCTCACCCTTACACTAACCCTAACCCTAACACTAACCCTAACCATCAACCTAACCCTAAACCTCACTCTAACCTGAACCCTAAACCTCACCCTCTCCCTAGCACTCACCCTCATACTCACCCTAAACTTCACACTAACCCTAACAGTATTCCTCAATCTAACCCTCACCCTCACCCTAACCCTCACCCTAACGCTCACCCTAACCCTCACCCTCACCCTTACTGTATCCCTCACCCTCAGCCTAACACTCACCTTTACCGTTACAGTCACCCCCACCCTAACCCTCATTCTAACGCTAACCCTCACCCTAACCCTAACTCTACCCCTAAACCTCACCCACACCCTAACACTAACTCTAATCCTAACCCTAACACTAAACCTCACCATAACCCTAACCCTAACCATCACCCTAACCATAATCCTCACCCCAACCCTCACCCTCAGCCTAACCATAAGCCTAAGCCTAAGCCTAACCCTAAACCTCACACTCAACCTCACCCTAACCCTAATCCTAAACCTAAACCTAACCCTGACCCTAAACCTCAACCTAACCCTGACCCTAACTTTAAACCTAACACTAACCCTAACCCTAACCCTCGACCTAACCCTCCAACTAAACCTAAATCTAACCTAAACCTCACCCTCACCCTCACCCTAATCCTAACCCTAACCCTAAACCTCATCCTAACCCTAACCCTAACCCTCACCCCAACCCTCACCCTCACCATAACTCTAACCCTAACCCTAACAATAACAATAATCCTAACCCTAAACTTAACCATATCCCTAACCGTAACCCTAATGCTAACACTCAACCTCACACTAACCCTAATCCTAACCCTAACCCTCACCCTAACCCTAACTCTAAACCTAACCCTAACACTTACCATCACCCTAACCCTAATCCTCACCCCCACCCTCACCCTCAGCCTAACCCTAAGCCTAACGCTAAACCTCACCCTCACCCTCACCATTACCCTAATTCTAAACCTAATTCTAACCCTAACCCTAAACCTCAACCTAACCCTCAACCTAAACTTAACCCTAACACTTACCATAACACTAACTCTCCACCTAAGCCTCCAACTAAACCTAAATCTAATCATAAACCTCACCCTCACCCTAACCCTAATCCTAACCCTAACCCTAAACCTCACCCTAAACTTAACACTCACCCTCACCCTCACCCTCACCATAACTCTAACCCTAACCCTAACAATAACAGTAATCCTAACCCTAAACCTAACCCTAACCATAACCCTAACCCTAATGCTAACACTCAACCTCACCCTAACCCTAAACCTAACCCTAATCCTCACCCTCACCCTAACCCTCATCCTCACTGTAACCCTAACGCTCATCCTAACCCTCACCCTAACTCTAACACTAACCCTAAATCTTACCCTAACACTAACCCTAATCCTCACCTTCACCCTAGCCCTGACCCTAACCCTAATCGTAAGCCTAATCTTCATTTTAACCTTCACCCTAACTCTAAGCCTAAACCTAATCCTAACCCTAATCCCAACCCTCACTGGATCCCTAACACTAACCCTAACACTAACACTGACGCTAAACCTAACCCAAACCTAACCCTAAACCTAACCCTAATCCTCAGCCTCACCCTCACCCTAACCCAAACCCTAACCCTAAACCTCATCCTAACTCTAAGCCTAACCATAACCCTAGTCCTAACCCTCACCCTAACCCTAATCCTAAACCTATCCCTATCCCTAACCCTAACCATCAGTCTAACTTTTAGCCAAGTCCTCACCCTTAAACTTATATTAAACCTAACCCTCACCCTAACCATAAAACTCACCCTAACCCTAATCCTCACCCTAAAACTTACCCTCACCCTAACACTAACCCTAATCCTAACACTAACTCTCACACTAACCCTAAATATCACCCTAAACCTAAACCTCACCCTAACACTAAACCTAACCCTCACACTCACACTAGACTTCAGGGTAACCCCAACCCTCATCCTCTCCATAAATCTCACACTAACCCTAACACTAATCCTCAATCGAACTCCCAACCTCACCCTAACGCTAGCACTGACACTCACCCTAACCCTAACACTCACCGTTACCGTAACCCTCAGCCTCAGTCTAACACTCACCTTTACCTTTACCATCACCCCCACGTTAACCCGCACCCAAACCCTAACCCTCACCCTAACCCTAAATGTATCCCTATGCCTCACCCTCTCCCTAACCCTAACACTAACCCTAACCCTAACACTAAACCTCACTCTAATCCTAATCCTAACCCTCACCCTCACCCTAACCATAACCCTCACCCTAAACCTAACACTCAACCTAACATTTAACCTCACTCTAACACTAACCATAACCCTAACACTAACCCTCACCCTAGCCCTCACCCTAACCCTAATGCTAAACCTCACCCTAACCCTAACCCTAACCCTCATCCTCACACTAAACCTCACACTAACCCTAACACTAATCCTCAATCTAAACCTCACCCTAACTCTAACCGTAACCCTAACCCTTACCCTAACCCTAAACCTAACCCTAACCCTCACCCTTATCTTAACCCTCAACCTCAGCCTAAACCTCATCTTTACCCTTACCAACATCATCACCCTAACCCTCACCCTAACGCTAAACCTCATCCTAACACTCACCCTAAACGTAAACTTAAACATCACCCTAACCCTAACCCTCACCCTCAACCTCACGCTCAGCCTAACCCTAAGCCTAAACCTAAGCCTAACCCTAACCCTCAACCTCACCCTCACCCTCACCCTAATCCTAACCCTAACCCTAACCATAACCCTAAACCTCAACCTAAACCTCACTCTAACCATAACCCTAAAACTAATCCTAAACCTATCCCTCAATCTAACCCTGCAACTAACCCTAAATCTAACCCTAAACCTCACCCTCACCCTAACCCTAAACCTAACCCTAACCCTAAACCTCACCCTAACTCTAAACCTAACCCTCACCCTCACCCTCACCCACAACATAACTTTAACCATAACCCTAACAATAACACTACTCCTAACCCTCAACCTAACCCTAACCCTACCCATAACTGTAATCCTAACACTCACCCTCATGTTTACCCTATTCCTAACCCAAACCCTCACCCTAACCCTAATCCTCACCTTCACTGTAACCTTAACCCTCAAACTAACCCTCACCGTAACCCTAAACTTACCCCTAAACCTTAACCTAACACTAACCCTAACCCTCACCCTCAACCTAGCCCTCACCCTAACCATAATGCTAAACCTTCTCCTCATCCTTACCCTCACCCTAACCCTAAACCTTAACCCTCACCCTAACCCTAATCCTAACCCTGACCCTCAACCAAACCTTAAACCTCACACACACCGTAACTCTAACCCTCACCCTAACCCTAAACATAAACGAACCCTAACTCTCACCCTAACCCTAACCCTAACCCTCCCCCTAACCCTAAGTCTCACCCTCACCCTCACCCTCAGCCTGACCCTAAGTGTAACCGTAACCCTCACACTCACCCTAACCCTTACCCTAAACCTAATCCTAACCCTAACTCTAACCCTCACCCTCAGCCTCACTGTAACCCTAACTCTAACCTAAACCTCACCCGAACCCGAACCCTAACCCTAACCCTAACCTTAAAACTCACCCTCACACTCACCCTAGACCTTACCCTAACCCTATTCCTAATGCTAACCCTCATCCTAACCCTCCCCCTAAACCTAACCCTCAAGCTCAACCTCACCCTCAGCCTAACACTAAGCCTATCCCTAAACCTAAACCTAACACACACACTCCCCCTCATTCTAATCTTAATCCTATACCTAACCCTAAAAATATTCCTAACCCTTCCCCTAACTCTCACCCTAACCCTAACCCTAAAACTAACCCTTACCATAATCCTCAACCTAAACCTCACCCTAACCCTAACTCTAACCCTAAAACTCACCCTCACCCTAACCCTAACTCTAACCCTAATCCAAACAATAAACCTCACCATAACACTAAGCCTAACCCTAATCCACACCCTAACACTAAGCCTAATCCTAAGCCTAACCCTAACCCTAATACTCACACTCAACCTAACCCTAACCCTAAACCTCACCCTAACCCTAACCCTCACCCTCAACCTCAGCTTAACCTTAGCCTGTCCATAACCCTAACCCTAACCCTAACCCTAACCCTCACCCTAACACTAAAACTAATCCTACTCCTAATCCTAACCCTAACCCTCATTCTCAACGTAACCCTCACCTTAAGCCTAAACCTAACATTAATCCTAAACCTAACCCTCACCCGCAGCCTCACCCTAACCCTAACACTAACACTAAACTTCACCCTAACCCTAAGCTTAACCAAAACCCTATCCTTAAACGTCATCCTAGACCTAAACCTAACCCTCACCCTCACCCTAACCATAACCTTAACCCTAACCCTAACACTAACAATAACCCTAACACTAACCCTAACCTTCACCCTAAACATAACCCTCACCCTAACCGTAACACTCACCCTCACCCTCACCCTCATCATAACTCTAACTCTAAACCTAACAATAACAGTAATCCTAGCCCTCAACCTAACCCTAACCATAACCCTAACACTAATGCTAACACTCAACCTCACCCTAACCCTAATCCTAACCCTAATCCTCACCCTAACCCTAATCCTCACCCTCATCTTAAACCTAACCTTCATCCTAACCCTCACCCTCACCCTAACCCTAACCCTAAAGCTCACCCAAACACTAACCCTAACCATCACCCTCACCCTAGCCCTCACCCTAACCCTAATTCTAACCCTAATCCTCAACCTAACCCTCACCCTAACCCTAAATCTAACCCTCATGGTAATCCTAACCCTAACCTTCACCTTAACCCTAACCCTCACCCTCACCCTCATCCTAACCCTAAGACTAACCCACACCCTAAACATAACCCTCACACTCACCCTAAATCTAACCCTAATCCTCATCCTCACACTCACGATCACCCTAACCCTAATCCTACTCCTAACCCTAATCCTACCCCTCAACCTCAGCCTAACCCACATCTTTACACATACCGTCACGCCCACGTTAACCCACACCCTAACCCTAACCCTCACCCTAACCCTAAATGTACCCCTAAACCTCACCCTCTCCCTAACCCTAACTCTAACCCTAACCCTAACACTAAACCTCACTCTAACCCTAATCCTAACCCTTACCCTCACCCTAACCATAACCCTCACCCTAACCCTAACCATCACCCTATCACTTACCCTCACCCTAACACTAACCCTAATCCTAACACTAACCCTCACACTAACCCTAACCCTCACCCTAATCCTAAACCTCACCCTAACCCTAACCCTAACCCTCATCCTGTCCCTAAACCTCACACTAACCCTAACACTAATTCTCAATCTAACCCTCACCCTAACCCTATCCTAACACTAATCCTTACCCTAACCCTAAACCTAACCCTAACCCTCACCCTTATCTTAACCCTCAACCTCAGCCTAAACCTCATCTTTACCCTTACCATCATAATCACCCTAACCCTCACCCTAACGCTAAACCTCATCCTAACACTCACCCTAACCGTAAACCTAACCATCACCCTAAACCTAACCCTCACCCTCAACCTCACGCTCAGCCTAACCCTAAGCCTAAGCCTAAGCCTAAACCTAACCCTCAACCTCACCCTCACCCTCACCCTAATCCTAACCCTAACCCTAACCATAACCCTAAACCTCAACCTAAACCTCACTCTAACCTTAACCCTAAAACTAACCCTAACACTAACCCTCGACCTAACCCTACAACTAACCTTAAATCTAACCCTAAACCTCACCCTCACCCTAACCCTAATCCTAACCCTAACCCTAAACCTCACCCTAACCCTAACCCTCACCCTCACTGTCACCCTCACCCTCACCATAACTCTAACCCTAACCCTAACAATAACTCTAATCCTAACCCTCAACCTAACCCTAACAATAACTGTAATCCCAACACTCACCCTCTTGCTAACCCTAATCCTAACCCTAACCCTTACCCTAACCCTAATCCTCACCCTCACTGTAACTCTAACCCTCAACCTAACCCTCACCCCAACCCTAATCCTAACCCTAAAACGTAACCTAACACTAACCCTAACCCTCACCCTCAACCTAGCCCTCAACATAACCCTAATGCTAAACATAATCCTCATCCTTACCCTCACCCTAACCCTAAACTTAACCCTCACCCTAACCCTAACCATAACCCTAAACCTCACGCTCCCCTTAACCCTAAGCCTCACCCTAACCCTAAACATAAACGAACCCTAACTCTCACCCTAACCCTAAACCTAACCCTCACCCTCACCCTCACCCTCACCCTCAGCCTGACCCTAAGCGTAACCGTAACCCTCACACTCACCCTAACCCTTACCCTAGACCTAATCCTAACCCTAACTCTAACCCTCACCCTCAGGCTCACCGAAACCCTAACTCTAACCTAAACCTCACCCGAACCCGAAACTTAACCCTAACCATAACCTTAAACCTCACTCTCACACTCACCCTAGACCTTAGCCTAATCCTAATCCTAACCCTAACAATCATCCTAACCCTCCCCCTAACCCTAACCCTCACCCTCAACCTCACCCTCAGCCTAACCTAAGCCTATCCCTAAACCTAAACATAACACACACACTCCCCCTCACTCTAACCTTAATCCTATACCTAACCCTAACCCTAAGCCTAACCCTTCCCCTAACTCTCACCCTAACCCTAAAACTATCCCTTACCATAACCCTCAACCTAAACCTCACCCTAAGCCTAAATCTAAAACTAAACCTCACCCTCACCCTAACCCTAACTCTAACCCTAATCCAAACCCTAAACCTCATCCTAACACTAAGCCTAACCCTAATCCACACCCTAACACTAAGCCTAATCCTAAGCCTAACCCTAACCCTAACTTTCACACTCACCCTAAATCTAACCCTAAACCTCACCCTAACCCTAACCCTCACCCTCAACCTCAGCTTGACCCCAAGCCTGTCCCTAACCCTAACCCTAACCCTAACCCTAAACCTCACCCTAACACTAACCCTAATCCTAATCCTAATCATAACCCTAACCCTCACTCTCAACCTAACCCTCACCTTAAGCCTAACCCTAACATTAATCCTAACCCTAACCCTCACCCTCACCTCAACCTAACCCTAAAACTAACACTAAACCTCACACTAACCCTAACCCTATCCCTAAACCTCATCCGAGACCTAAACCTATCCCTCATCCTCACCCTCACCATAACCTTAACCCTAACCCTAACACTAACAATAACCCTAACACTAACCCTAAACTTCACCCTAAATATAACCCTCACCCTAACCCTAACCCTCACCCTAACCCTTACCCTCACCCTAACACTAACCCTAAACCTAACACTAAACCTCACACTAAACCTAACCATCGCCCTAACCATAAACCTCACCCTAAATCTAACCCTAATCCTCAATCTCTCGCTAGACCTCGCCCTAACCCTAACCCTCATCCTCACCTTAAACTTCACACTAACCCTAAAGCTAATCCTCAATCTAACCCTCACCCTCACCCTAACCCTAACCCTAACCCGCACCCTTACTGTAACACTTACCCTCAGCCTAACCCTGACCTTTACCCTTACCGTCACCCCCACGCTAACCCTCACTCTATCCCTAAACCTCAACCTAACCCTAACTCTACCCCTAAACCTCACCCTCACTCTAACCCTAACTCTAACCCTAACCCTAACACTAACCCTCACCATAAGCCTAACCCTAACCATCACCCTAACCCTAATCCTCACACCCACCGTCACCCTCAGCCTAACCCTAAGCATAAGCCTAACCCTAACACTAAAACTCACATTCACCGTCACCCTCACCCTAATCCTAAACCTAACGCTAACCCTAAACCTAAACCTCAACCTAACCCTCAACCTAACCTTAATCCTAACACTTACCCTAACCCTAACCCTCGACTTAACCCTCCATCTAAACCTAAATCTAACCATAAACCTCACCCTCACACTAACCCTAATCCTAACCCTGACCCTAAACCTCACCCTAACCGTAACACTCACCCTCACCCTCACCCTCACCATAAATCTAACGCTAAACCTAACAATAACAGTAATCCTAACCCTCAACCTAACCCTAACCATAACCCTAACACTAATGCTAACACTCAACCTCACCCTAACCCTAATCCTAACCCTAACCCTCACCCTAACCCTAATCCTCACCCTCACCCTAACCCTAAACTTCATCCTAACCCTCACTCTCCCCCTAACCCTAACCCTAAAGTTCACCCAAACACTAACCCTAACCATCACCCTCACCCTAGCCCTCACCCTAACCCTAATTCTAACCCTAATCCTCAACCTAACCCTCACCCTAATCCTAAACTTAAGCCTCATGGTAACGGTAACCCTAACCCTCACCTTAACCCTAACCCTCACCCTCACCCTCACCCGAACCCTAAGCCTAAACCACACCCAAACCTGAACCCTCACACTCATCCTAAATCTACCCCTAATCCTCATCCTCACACTCACGATCACCCTAACCCTAATCCTACTCCTAACCCTAATCCTAACCCTCACCCTCAGCCTAACCCTCACCTTTACCCTTACCGTCACCCCCACGCTAACCCGCACCCTAACCTTAACCCTCACCCTAACCCTAAATGTATCCCTAAACCTCACCCTCTCCCTAACCCTAACTCTAAACTTAAACCTAACACTAAACCTCACTCTAACCCTAATCCTAACCCTTACCCTCACCCTAACCATAACACTCACCCTAACCCTAACCATCACCCTAACACTTACCCTCACCCTAACACTAACCCTAACCCTAACACTAACCCTCACACTAACCCTAACCCTCACCCTAATCCTAAACCTCACCCTAACCCTAACCCTAACCCTCATCCTGTCCCTAAACCTCACACTAACCCTAACACTAATTCTCAATCTAAACCTCACTCTAACCCTAACCTAACACTAATCCTTACCCTAACCCTAAACCTACCCCTAACCCTCACCCTTATCTTAAACCTCAACCTCAGCCTAAACCTCATCTTTACCCTTACCATTATCATCACCCTAACCCTCACCCTAATGCTAAACCTCATCCTAACCCTCACCCTAACTGTAAACCTAACCATCACCCTAACACTAACCCTCACCCTCAACCTCTTGCTCAGCCTAACCCTAAGCCTAAGCCTAAGCCTAACCCTAACCCTCAACCTCACCCTGATCCTAACCCTAATCCTAACCCTAACCCTAAACCTCAACCTAACCCTCATTCTAACCTTAAGCCTAAAACTAACCCTAACCATAACCCTCGACTTAACCCTCCAACTAACACTAAATCTAACCCTAAACCTCAATCTCACCCTAAACCTAATCCTAACCCTAACCCTAAACCTCACCCTAACCCTAACCCTAACCCTCATCCTCACCCTCAACCTCACCCTCACCATAACTCTAACCCTAACCCTAACAATAACACTAATCCTAAACCTAAACCTAACCCTAACACTAACTCTAACTGTAATCCTAACACTCACCCTCTTGCTAACCCTAATTCTAACACTAACCCTCACCCTACCCCTAAAAATATCCCTCAACCAAACCCTAAACCTCACGCTCCCCGTAACTCTAACCCTCACCCTAACCCTAAACATAAACGAAAACTAACTCTCACTCTAACCCTAACCCTAAACCTCACCATCACCCTCACCCTCAGCCTGACCCAAAGCATAACCGTAACCCTCACACTCACCCTAACCCTTACCCTAAACCTAATCCTAACCCAAACTCTAACCCTCACCCTCAGCCTCACCCTAACCCTAAATCTAACCCTAAACCTCACCCTCACCCTCACCCTAACCCTAACCATAACCTTAAACTTCACCCTCACACTCACCTTACCCTAACCCTAATCCTAACCCTAACCCTCATCCTAACCTTCCCCCTGACCCTAACCCTCACCCTCAACCTCACCCTCAGCCTAACACTAAGCCTATCCCTAAACCAAAACCTAACACACAACTCCCCCTCACTCTAACCCTAATCCTATCCCTAATCCTAACCCTAACTCTAACCCTCAACCTAAACCTCACCCTAACCCTAACTCTAACCCTAAACCTCACCCTCACCCTAACCCTAACTCTAACCCTAACCCAAACCCTAAACCTCACCCTAAGACTAACCCTAACCCTAATCCACACCCTAAATCTCAGCCTAATCCTAAGCCCAACCCTAACGCTAACCCTCACCCTAACCCTAACCCTAAACCTCACCCTAACCCTAACCCTGACCCTCAACCTCAGCTTAAGCCTAAGCCTGTCCCTAACCC
Source organism: Dipodomys merriami (assembly GCF_024711535.1). NCBI lineage: Eukaryota > Metazoa > Chordata > Mammalia > Rodentia > Heteromyidae > Dipodomys > Dipodomys merriami. Next base: position 144,115 of record NW_027202478.1, on the reverse strand, counting down.
TAACACTCAGGCTTACCCTAACATTAACCCTAATCCTACTCCTAATCCTAACCCTAACACTCACCCTCAACCTAACCCTCACTTAAGCCTAACCCTAACATTAATCCTAACCCTAACTCTCACCCTCAGCCTCACTCTAACACTAACTCTAACACTGAACCTCACCCTGACCCTAACCCTAACCCTATCCCTAAACCTCATCCTAGACCTAACCCTAACCCTCAACCTCACCCTCACCAGAACCTTAACCCTAACCCTAACACTAACAATAACCCTAACACTAACCCTAAACTTCACCCTAAACATAACCCTCACCCTCACCCTAACCCTCACCCTAACCCTTACCCTCACCCTAATACTAACCCTAACCCTAACACTAAACCTCACACTAACCCTAACCATCACCGTAACCATAAACCTGACCCTAATACTAACCCTAAACCTCAAACTCTCCCTAGACCTCGCCCTAAACCCCAAAGCTCATCCTCACCCTAAATTTTACACTAAAACTAACACTAATCCTCAATCTAATCGTCACGCTCGCCCTAACCCTAACCCTAACCCTCACCCTAACCTAAACCTCACCCTTACTGTAACCCTCACCCTCAGCCTAAACCTGACATTTACCCTTACCGTCCCTCCAACCCTAACCCTCACTCTAACCCTAACCCTCACCCTAATCCTAACTTTACCCCGAAACCTCACCCTCACTCTAAGCCTAACTCTAACCCTAACCCTAACACTAACCCACACCATAACCCTAAACCTAACAATCACCCTAACCCTAATCGTCACCCCAACCCTCACCCTCAGCCTAACCCCAAGACTAAGCCTAGCCCTAACCCTAAACCTCAACCTAACCCTCATCCTAACCTTAACCCAAACACTAACCCTAACCCTAACCCTCGACCTAACACTCACCATAACCCTAAATCTAACCCTAAACCTCACCCTCACCCTAACCCTAAGCCTAAACTTAACCCTAACCCTCACACTCACCCTCACCCTAACCATAATCCTAAACCTAACCCTATCCCTAACACTAACCCTCACCCTAACCCTCACCCTCACCCTCATCGTAACTCTAAACCTCACCCTAACAATAACTCTAACCCTAACCCTAACCATAATCATAACCCTCACCCTCAGACTCAACCTCACAGCCAACTTAACCCTAACTATATCACTAACAATAACCCTAACACTAACCCTAACCCTAACCCTAATCCTCATACCCACCCTGAACCTCAGCTTAACCCTAAGCCTAACCCTAACCCTAAACCTAACCCTCAACATGATCCTAACCCTAACCCTAATATAAAAACCTAACCCTAACCCTAATCCTAAACCTAAACCTAATCCTCAGCCCCACCCACATCCTAACCCAATCCCTAACCCTAACCCTCACCCTAACACTAACTCTAATCCTAAACCTCACCCTCACCCTAACCCCAACCCTAAACCTAACCCTAAACCACACCCTAACCCTAACCCTCACCCTCAACCTCAACCTCACCGTAACTCGAAACCTAACCCTAAGACTAACCCTAACCCTAACCCTAACCCAAAACCTAACCCTAATCCTCAGCCTCACCCTCAAACTAACCCAAACCCTAACCCTAACCCTCACCCTAACTCTAAGCCTAACCCTAACCCTAAACCTCCCACTCACCCTCACCCTAACCCTCACCCTAACCTTCACCCTAACCCGAACCCTAACCCTCACCCTCATGCTCGGCCTAAGCCTAAGCCTAAGCCTAAGCCTAAGCCTAACCCTAACCCTCACCCTAATCCTAACACTAACACTAACCCTAACTCTAACCCTAATTCTCACCCTCACCCTAACCTTAACTCTAACCCTAACACTAAAACTAAACCTCATCCTAACACTAACCTTAACCCTAACCCTAACCCTAACACTAAACCTAACCCTAACAATAACCCTAACCCTAACCGTCACCCTCAACCTCAACATACCCTCACCCTGAACCTAACCCTCACACTAACACTTACCCTCAACCTAACATAAACCCAAAAGCTAACACTAATGCTCACACTAACCCTAAGCATCACCCTAACCGTAAACCTCACCCTAACAATAACCCTAACCCTCATCTTCACCCTAAACCTCGCACTAACCCTAACCCTAATCCTCAATCTAACCCTCACCCTCACCCTAACCCTAACACTAACACTCACCCTAACCCTAAACCTCACCCTTACTGTAACCCTCATCCTCAGCCTAACCCTCAAATTTACCTTTACCTTCAATACCACCCTAACCCTCACCCTAACCCTAACTCTACCCCTAAACCTCACCCTCACCTTAACCCTAACTCTAACCCTAACCCTAATACTAAACTTCACCCTAACACTAACCATAACTCTCAACCTCACACTCAACGAAACCATAACCCTAACCCTAACCCTAACAATAACACTAACCCTAAACCTCACCCTAACCATAAACCTAACCCTAAACCTAATCCTCACCCCAACACTTACCCTCACCCTAACACTAACCCTAACCCAAACACTAACCCTCACACTAACACTAAACCTCACCTTAATCCTAAACCTCAACATCACCCTAACCATAACACTCACATTCACCCTAGCCCTCACACTAACCCTACATCTAAACCTGACCCTCACCCTAACCCTAACCCTCATCCTCACCCTAAACCTCACACTAACCCTAACCCTAATACTCAATCTAACCCTCACCCTGACCCTAACACTAACCCTTACCCTAACCCTAAACCTAACACTAACCCTCAGCCTTACCCTCAACCTCAGCCTAAACCTCACCTTTACCATTACCATCCTCACCCTAACCCTCACCCTAACTCTAACCCTCACCCTCACCGTAACCATAACCCTCAACTTAACCTTCACCCTAACCCTAACTCTAACCCTAATCCTTAATCTAACACTAACCCTAAATCTCACCCTCAACCTAGCCCTCACCCTATCCCTAATCCTCATTCTTAACCTCACCCTAAACCTAACCTTAACCCTTACCCTAACCCTAATCCTAACCGTAAACCTCAACCTAACCCTAACACTCAAGATCACCATAAACCTAACCCTAACCCTCCCCCTAACTCTAAACTTAATCAAACCCTAACTCTCACCGTAAACCTAACCCTAACCCTCAATCTCAACCTCACAATCAGCCTAACCCTATACCTAAGCCTAACCCTAACCCTCACACTCACCCTAACCCTGATGCTAATCCTAATCCTAACCTTAAGCCTAACCCTCACTCTCAACCTAATCCTCACCCTAATCCTAAATCTAACATTAACCCTAACCCTAACCTTCAATCTCAGCCTCACCCTAACCCTAACTATAACCGAAAACCTCAACCTCACCCTAACCCTAACCCTAACCCTAACACTAAACCTCACCCTAACGCTAACCCTAAACCTCAACCTGAAACTAGGCCTCACCCTAACCCTAATCTTAACCCTAACCCTCATCCTAACCCTCACCCTATCACTAACCCGAACCTTTACTCTCACCCTAACCCTAATCCTAACACTAACCCTCACCCTAACCCTAACCCTCATCCTCATCGTAACCCTTACCCTAACCCTCAACATAACCCTAAACTTAACCTGAAACCTAACTCTCACCCCAACCCTTACTGTAACCCTCACCCTCAGCCTAACCCTTACCTTTAACCTTTCCGACCCCCTCACCCTAAACCTAACTCTAACCCTAACCCTAAACCTAAACCTCACCCTCACCCTCAACCTCATCATAACTCTAACTCTAACCCTAACAATAACACTTACACTAACCCTAACCCTCACCCTAACCCTAACCATAACCCTCACCCTCAGTGTCAAACTCATCCTAAACGTAAGCCTAAACCTAACCCTTACCCTAACCATCACCATAATCCTAACCCTAACCCTAAATCTAACCCTAACCCTAACCCTAAAACTAACCCTAAACCCAACCCTAATCCTCAGCCTCACCCTCACCCTGACCCAAACCCTAAACCTAACCCTCACCGTAACCCTAAGCCAATCCTTAACCCTAACCCTCACACTCACCCTCAACCTAACCATAATCCTAAACCTAACCCTATCCCTAACACTAACCCTCACCCTAACACTCACCATAACATTTACCCTCAACCTAACCCTAACCCTCACACTAACTATATCCCTCACCCTAACCCTAACCCTCACCCTACCACTTACCGTCACCCTAACACTAACCCTAACCCTAAAACTAACCTTCACACTAACCCTAACCCTCACCCTCACCCTAGCCCTCACCCTAACCCTAATTCTAACCCTCACCCTCACCCTAATCCTGACCCTTATCCTCACACTAAACCTCACACTAACCCTAACATTAATCCTCAATCTAACCCTCATCCTATCCCTAACCCTAACCCTTACACTAACCCTAAACCTAACCCTAACCCTCACCCTTATCTTAAACCTCACCCTCAGCATAAACCTCACCTTTACCCTTACCATCATCCTCACCCTAACCTCACCCTAACTCTAAACCTCATCCCAACCCTCACCCTAACCGTAAACCTAACCATCACACTAACCCTAACCCTCACCCTCAACCTCACCCTCAGCCTAACCCTAAGCCTAAGCTAAGTCTTACCCTCACTCAAGCCCTCAGCCTTACCCTAATCCTAACCATCATCCTAATCCTAAACCTCACCCCCACACTCACCCTCAGCCTAACCCTAACCCAAACCCTAAACCTCCCCTTAACCCTAACCCTAATCCTAAACCTCACCCTAACCCTAAACCTAAACCTAACCCTCACCCTAACCCTAACCCTAACCGTCACCTTTAGCCTAACCCTCACGTTTATCCTTACCGTCACCCCTAAACCTCACCCTAACCCTAACAATCAACCTAACACTCACCCTAACCCTAACTCTACCCCTAAACCTCACCCTCATCCTAACCCTAACTCTAACACTAACCTTAACACTAAACCACATCCTAACGCTAACCCTAACCCCCAAACTAACCATAACACTCACCCTCACCCACACCCTCAGCCTAAACCTAAGGCTATCTCTATCCCTCACACTCCCCCTCTCCCTAACCCTAATACTAATCCTAACCCTAACCCTAACACACAACCTCACCCTAACCCTCACCCTAACCCTAACTCTAACACTAATACTAAGCCAAACCCTCACCCTAACACTCACCCTAACACTATCTCTAACCCTAAACCTCAAACTCACCCTGACCCTAACTCTAACCCTAAACCTCACCCTAACCCTAACCATAAACCTCAACTTCTCCCTAGCCCTCAGCCTAACCCTAATCCTAAACCTAACCTTCATCCTAACCCTCACACTAACCCTAACCCTAACCCTCACCCGAACCCTAACCCTCCCCCTCAACCTAACCCTCAGCCTAACCCTAAGCCTAACCCTAAACCTAACCCTAACCCACCCACTCACCCTCAACCTAACCCTAATCCTAACCATATCTCTAACACTTAACCTCACCCTAACCCTAAAACTAAAACTAACCCTAACCCTAACCCTCATCCTTAACCCTCACCTGTACCCTAACTCTAACCCTACACCTCACACTCACCCTAACCCTAACTCTAACCCTAACCTTAACCCTAAACCTCCCCTAAATCTAACCCTCCTCATCACCCTCACCGTAATCCTAACCCTAAACATCACAAAAACCCTAAAACTAACCCTAAACGTCACCCTAACCATAACCACCAACCTAACACTAACCAAACACTTACCCTCACACTAACACTAACCCAAACTCTAACACTAACCCTGACAGTAACCCTAACTCTCACCGTAACCCTAAACCTCACCCTCACCCTAACCCTAACCCTCAGCCTCACCCTAGTCCCCACCCCAAATTTAATTCTAACCGTAACCCACACCCTAACCCTAACCCTCATCCTCACACTAAATCTCACAATAACCCTAACCCTAATCCTCAATCTATCCCTCACCCTCACCCTAACACTCACCCTAACCCTAACCCTCATCCAAATACTCACCCTAACCCTAACCCTTTCCAACTCCCTAACCCTAAACCTCACCACACCCTCACCCTAGCCCTCACCCTAAACCGATTCCTAACCCTAACCATCATCATAACCCTCACCCTAACCCTAATCCTAAACATCACCCAAAACCTATTCCTAACCCCCAAGATCACCCTCAGCCTAACCCTAAGCCTAAGCCTATCCCTAGCCATAACCCTCACCCTCAGCCTCACCCTCAATGCAAACTTAACCCAAAACATAACAGTAAAAATAACCCTAATTTAAACCCTAACCCTAACCCTAATCCTCACCCCACCCTCACCCTCAGCCAAACCATTACCCTAACCCTAACCCTCTCAATGAAAGCCTAACCCTAACACTAACCCTAACCCTAAACCTCACCATAACCTTAAACCTAATCCTAAACCTCATCCTCACCCTCACCCTAACCCAAACTCTAAACTTAACCCTCACCCTAAACCTAAGCCTAACCCTAACCCTAACCCTAACCCTCACCCTCAACCTCAACCTAAACCTAATCCTAACCCTAACCCTATCCCTAACCCTAACCCTCACCCTAACCCTCACCCTAGCCCTAATCCTAACCCTAATGCTAACCCTAAACCTCACCCTAACCCTCACCCTAACCCTAACCCTAACCCTTACCCTAACCCTAACCTTAACCCTCAACTTCATTCTCGGCCTAAGCCTAAGCCTAAGCCTAATCCTAACCCTAAACCTCACCGTAACCCTAATTGTAACACTAAGGCTAACTCTAACCCTAAACCTCACTCTCACCCTAACCCTAACTCTAACCCTAACCCTAAACCTAAACCTCATCCTAAACCAAAACATAACCTTCACTCTCACCCTCACTATAACTGTAACTCTAACCCTAACCCTAAAAATAACCCCGACCCTCACCCGAACCATAACCCTCACCCTAACCCAAATCCTCACCCTAACAAATACCCTCAACCTAACACTAACAGTAACCCTAACACTAACACTCACACTAACCCGAATCCTAACCCTACGCCTCAACCTAACCCTCACCCTCACACTAACCCTAACACTAACCCTAAACTTAACCCTCACCCTAACCCTCCCCCTAAAACTATATCTAACCCTAAACATCACCCTCACCTTAACCCTAACCCTAACCCTAAACCCCACCATAACCCTAACCCAAACCCTCAGCAATACTCTCACCCTCACCATAAATCTAAACATAACATTAACAATAACACTAACCATAACCCTAAACATAACCCTAACCCTAAGCCCAAACCTAATCCTAACACTCACCCTCACCCTCACCCTAATCCTAACCCTAAACCTCACCCTAACAATAACCCTCACCCTCACCCAAACCCTAGCACTCACCCTAACCCTAACCCAAAGCCTAATCTTCATCCTAACCCTCACCCTAACCCTAACATTAACCCGCACCCGCAACCTTACCCTCACCCTCACCGTAACTCTAACCCTAACCCTAACAATAACACTAACCCAAACCCGAACCATCACCCTAACCCTAATCCTCACCCCCACCCTCACCCTAAGCCTAAGCCTAACACTCACACTAACCCTCATACTCACCCTCACCCTAACCCTAATCCTAAACCTAAACCTATCCCTAAACCTCAAACTAAACCTCAACCTCCCCCTAACCCTAACACTAAACCTAACCCTAACCCTCACCCTAACCCTCCCCCTCACCCTAACTCTAACCCGAAACCTCACCCTCAACCTAACCATAACCCTTACCCTAAAACTCACTCTAAACCTCACCCTAACCAAAACCCTCACCCTCAACCTCACCGTAACTCTAACCCTAAAACTAACATTAATACTAACCCTAACCCTAACACTAAACCTGACCCTAACCATAACCCTCACCCTCAGCCTCACCCTCACCGCAAACCTATCCCTAATCATAACACTAACAATAAACCAAACCCTAACCCTAACCCTAAACCTAACTCGCACCCGCACCCTCACCCTCACCCTCAGCCTAACCCTAGGCCTAAGCCTAACCCTAACCCTAACAATCACCATAATCCTAACCTTAACCCTAAACCTAACCCTAACCCTAACCCTAAACCTCAGCCTCACCTACACCCTTACCCAAACCCTAACCCTAACCGTCAGCCTAACCCTAAGCCTAAACCTAACCCTATCCCTAACCCTAACACTTACCCTCACCCTAACACTAACCCTAACTCTCACACTAACCTTCACAGTAACCCAAACTCTCACCCTAACCCTAAACCTCACCCTAAGCCTAACCCTCATCCTCACTCTAAACCTCACACTAACCCTAACCCGAATCCTCAATCTATCCCTCACCCTCACCCTAACTCTCACCCTAAACCTAACCTTCATCCAAACACTCACCCTAAACCTAACCCTATGCATCACCCTAATCCTAAAACTCACCCTCACACTCAGCCTCAGCCTAAACCTAAGCCTAAGCCAAAGCCTAACCCTAACACTCACCCTCACTCTAGCCCTCACCCTAAACCTAATCCTAACCCTAACCCTCATCATAAACCTCACCCTAACCCTAATCCTAACCATCGTCCATAACCTATTCCTAACCTCCAAGATCACCCTCAGTCTAACCATAAGCCAAAGCCTAACCCTAGCCATAACCCTCACCCTCAGCCTCACCCTCCCTGCAAACTTAACCCAAAACATAACACTAAAAATAACCCTAATTTAAACCCTAACCCTAACCCTAATCCTCACCCCACCCTCCCATTCAGCCTAAACCTAAGCCTAACCCTAGGCCTAACCCTAACCTTCACTGTAACCCTAACCCTACACCTAACCCTAAACCTAACCCTAAACCTAACCCTAGTCCTCAGCCTCACCCTCACCCTAACCCAAACCCCAAACCTAACCCTTACCCTAACCCTAACCCTCACTGTCACCCTCACAGTAACCGTAACCCTAAACCTAACCCTAACAATAGCCCTAACCCTAATATTAACCCTCATCCTAACCATAATCCTCACCCTAACCCAAACCCTCAACCTAACACTTAACCTCACCCTAACACTAACCCTAACCCTAACACTAACACTCACACTAATCCTAACCCTATCCCTAAACCTAAACCTCAACCTAACCCTCAACCTCACCCTAACCCTAACACTAACCCTATCCCTAACCCTCACCTTAACCCTCTCCCTAACCCTATATCTAACCCTAAACCTTACACTCGCCATAACCCTAATCCTAACCCTAAACCCCACCCTAATCCTAACCCTAACCCTCACCCGCACCCTCACCCTCACTGTAACTCTAACCCTAACCTTAACAATAACACTAACCCTAACCCAAAACATCACCCTAACCCTAATGCTCACCGCCACCTTCACCCTTAGCCTATCCCTAAACCTAAACCTAACACTATCCCTAATCCTCACCCCCACCCTCACCCTCAGCCTAACCCTAACACTAAACCTCACACTAATCCAAATGCTAACACTCTCCCTCACCCTAGCCCTCACTCTAAAGCTAATCCTCAATCTAACCCTCACCCACACCCTTCCCCTAACTCTAACCCTCACGCTAACTCTAATTCTACCCCTAAACCTCACCCTCACCATAACCCTAACTCTAACCCGAAACCTAAAACTAAACCTCACCCTCACCCTAAACCTAACCCTCACCCTAAACCTAACCCTCACCCTCACCCTCACCCTCAGCCTAATCTTAAGGCTAACACTGACCCTAACCCTAACCCACACACTTAGCCTAACCCTAACCCTAATCCTTATCCTAACCCTAAACCTAACCCTCACCCTCACCATAACCCTAATCCTAACCCTAAACCTAACCCTCAACCTCAGCCTCACACTAACCCCAATTCTAACACTAAACCTCACACACATCCTAACCTAACACTAACCCTAACCCTAACCCTCCCCCTAACTCTCAAACTAACCCTAACACTAAGAATAACCCTAACCCTAAACCTCAATCTAACCCTCACCCTAACCCTAACTCTATCCCTAAACGTCACCCTCACCCTAACCCTCACTCTAACCCAAACCCAAACCCTAATCCTCACCCTGACCCTAACCTAAACTTCACCCTCACCCTCACAGTAACCGTAACCCTAAACCTAACACTAACCCTATCCCTAACCCTCACCCTAACCCTCTCCCTAACCCTATATTTAACCTTAAACCTCACCCTCACCCTAACCCTTACCCTAACCTTAAACCCCACTCTAACCCTAAACCTAACCCTCAACCGCACTCTCACCATCACGGTAACTCTAACCCTAACCCTAACAATAACACTAACCCTAACCCGAAACATCACCCTAACCCTAATGCTCACCGCCACCCTCACCCTCAGCCTAACCCTAAACCTAACCCTAACAGAATCCCTAATCCTCACCCCCACCCTCACCCTCAGCCAAGCCTAAGTCTAAGCCTAACCCTCACCCTCACCCTCACCCTAACCCCAGTCCTAACCCTAACCTTATCCCTAAACCTCAAACTAACCCTCACCCTAACCCTAACCCTAACCCTCACCCTAACCCTAATCCTCAACCTAACCCTCACCCTAAACCTAACTCTACCTCGAAACCTCACACTCACCATCAGCTTAAACCTAAGGCTAAGCCTAAGCCTAATCCTAACCCTCACACTCACCATCAGCTTAAACCTAAGGCTAAGCCTAAGCCTAATCCTAACCCTCACACTCACCCTAACCATAACCCTAATCCTAACCCTAACCCTAAACCACACCCTTACCTTAACCCTCACCCTAACCCTAACCATAACACTAACCCTAAACCTAACCCTCACCCTCAGCCTTACCCGAATCCTAATTCTAACACTAAACCGCACCCACATCTTAACGCTAATGCCAACCCTAACCCTAACCCTAACCCTAAACCTCCCCCTAACTCTCAACCTAAAGCTAACACTAACACTAACCCTAACCCTAAACCTCAACCTAACCCTCAATATCACCCTAACCCTAACACTAACCCTATCCCTAACCCTCACCTTAACCCTCTACCTAACCCTATATCTAACCCTAAAACTAACCTTGATCCTCACCCCCACCCTCACCCTCAGGCTAACCCTAAGCCTAAGGCTAACCCACACCCTCACCCTCACCCTATCCCTAGTCCTAAACCTAATCCTATCCCTAAATCTCAAACTAACCCCCACCCTCACCCTCACCCTAACACTAACCCTAACCCTAAACCTCACTTAACTCTGCCCCTAAACCTAACTCTAACCCTAAACCTCATCCTCACCCTAATCCTAAACCTAACACTAACCCTAACCGAAACCCAAACCCTCAAACTAACCCTAGCCCTAACCCTAAACCTAACCCTAAGCCTAACCATAAACTTAACAGTAATGCTCAGCCTCACCCTCACTCTAACCCAAACCCTTAACCTAACCCTCACACTCACCCTCAGCCTAACCCTAAGCCTAAACCTAACCCTATCCGTAACGCTCATCGTAACCCTCACTCTAACCCTAAGCCTAACCCTCAATCTAACCCTAACCCTAACCCTAAACCTAACACTAATCCTCAGCTTCACCCTCACACTAACCCAAAACCTAACCCTAAACCTCATCATAACCCTAAGCCTAATGGTAACCCTAACCTTAACCCTCTCCCTCATCCTCACCCTCACCCTACCCCTAATCCTAACCTAACCCTATCCCTAAACCTAACCCTCACCCTAAACCTCAGCCTAGCCCTCACCCTAACCCTAATCCTAACCCTAAACCTCATCCTAACCCTCACCCTAACCCAAACACTAACCCTCACCCTAACCCTAACCCTAACCCTCACCCTCATGCTCGGCCTAATCCTAAGCCTAAGCCTAAGCCTAAGCCTAACCCTAAACCTCACCCTCACCCTAACCCTAACATTAACCCTAATTCTAGCAGTAAACCTCACTCTCAACCTAACCCTAACTCTCACCCTAACCCTAAAGCTAAACCTCATCCTAACCCTAACCTAACCCTCAGCATCACCCTAACTGTAACCATAAGCCTACCCCTAAACATAACAATAACCCTAAACCTAACCCTAAACCTCAACCTATCCATAACCCTCACCCTAACCGTAACCCTCACCCTAACACTTACCCTCACGCTAACACGAACCCTAACCATAACACTAACCCTCACACTAAATCTAACCATCACCCTAACCCTAAACCTCACCCTAACCCTACACTAACCCTCACTGTCACCCTAGACCTCACCCTAACCCTAAACCTCATCCTCACCCTAAACCTCACACTAACCGTAACACTAATCCTCAATCTAACTTTCACCCACATCCTTCCCATAACCCTAACCCACACCATATCCCTAACCCTCACCGGACCGTAACCATTACCCTCAGCCTAACCCTCAAGTTTGCCTTTACTTTCACCCCCACCCTAACCCTTACCCTAACCCTAAAACTCACCTAACCCTCACCCTAACCCTAACTCTACCCCTAAACCTCACCCTCAACCTAACCCTAACTCTAAATCTAAACCTAACACTAAACCTCATCCTAACGCTAACCCTAACCCTCACACTAACCCACACTATAAACGTAAACCTAAACCTAACCCTAACAATAACCCTAACCCTAACCCTCACCCTAACCATCACCCTCACCCTAACACTTACTCTCACCCTAACCCTAACCCTACCCTAACACCAACCCTTACACTAACCTTAAACCTCACCCTAATCCTAAACCTCACCCTAACCCTAACTCTAACCCTAAACCTCACCCTTACCCTAGCCCTCACCCTAAGCCTAATTCTAACCCTCACCCTCAACCTAACCCTATCCCAATTCCTCACCCTAAACCTCACATTAACCTAACTCTAATCACTTAATTAAACATCACCCTAACCCTAACCCTAACCCTAAACCTAAACCTATCCGTAACCCTCAACCTAATTTTAACCCTCACCCTCAGCCTAAACCTCCCCTTTACCCTTACCATCATCCTCACCCTAACCCTAAACATCATCCTAACAGTCACCCTAACTGTAAACCTAACCATGACCCTAAACCTAACCCTCACCCTCACCCTGGCCCTCACCCTAACCCTAATCCTAACCCTAACCCTCATCCTAACCCTCACCTTAACCCTAACCCTAATTATCACGCTAACCCTAACACTCAACCCCATCCTCACCCTCAGTCTCACCCTAAACCTAACCCTAACCCTAACCCTGACATTCACCCTCACAATAACCCTAATCCCAACCCTAACCCTAACCCTAACCCATAACCTCAACCTAACCCTCACCCTAACCTTAACCCTAACACTAACCCTAACTATAAACCACGAACTAACACTCCCCCAAACCCAAATCTAACCCTAAACCTCACCCTCACCCTAACCCTAATACTACCCCTAACCCTAAACCTCACCCTAAACCTAACCCTAACCCTCACCCTCACCCTCAGCCTAAACCTAAGGATAACCCTAACCCTAAACCTAACCCTCACACTCACCCTAACCCTAAACCTAATGCTAACCCTAACCCTAGCCCTAGCCCTAACCCTCACCCTCACCCTCACCTTCACCTTAACGCTAACACAAACCATAACAATAACACTTATCCTAACCCTAAACCTAACAGTAACCCTAACCCTAACCCTCATCCTAAAACTCACCCTCACCCTCAGCCTAACCCTAAGCCTAAGGCTATCCCTAACCCTCACACTTACCCTCACCCTAACCCTAAGCATAACCCTAAATCTTAACCTCAACCCAAGCCTCACCCTAACCCTAACCCTCACCCTCACCCTCACCGTAACTGTAACCCTAAACCTAACATTAACAAAAACCCTAAACCTAATCCTAACCCTCAACCTAACCATAGCCCTCACCCTAACCCAAACCCGCACCCTAACACTTACCCTCACCCTAACACTAACCCTAACCCTTACACTAACCCTCACACTAACCCTAACCCTAACCCTAAACCTCAACCTAAACCTCACCCTCACCCTAACCCTAACACTAACCCTTACACTAACCCTCCCACTAATCCTCCCCCTAACACTATATCTAACCCTAAACCTCACCCCCACACTCACCCTAACCCAAACCCTAACCCTTACCTTAACCATAACCCTCACCCTCACCCTAAACTCCAACATAACACTTACCCTCACCCTAACACTAACCCTAAACCTAACACTCACCCTCACACTAACCCTAACCCTCACCCTAATCCTAAACCTCAACCCTAACCCTAAAACTAAGCCTAACCCTCACCATCATCCTAGCCCTCACCCTAACCCTAATTCTAACCCTCATCCTCACCCTAAACCTCACACTAACCCTAATCCTAACCCTAATCCTCAATTTAAACCTCACCCTCACCCTAACCCTAACCCTTACCCTAACCCTAACCCTAACACTAACACACACTTATTTTAACCCTCACCCTCAGCATAAATCTCACCTTTACCATTACCATCATCCTGACCATTCTACTACCCCTAACCCTAAACCTCACCCTAACCCTCACCCTAACCGTAAACCTAAACATCACCCTAACCATAACCCTCACCCTCAACCTCACGCTCAGCCTAACCCTTAGCCAAGACTAACCCTTACCCTAACCCTCACCCTCACTATAGCCCTCACGCTAAACCTAATCCTAACCCTAAACCTCATCCTAAACCTCAACATAACCCTAACCCTAACCATCATCCCAACCATAATCCTCACACCCACACTCACCCTCACCCTAACCCAAATCCTAACCCTAACTCTAACCCTAACCCTAACCCTTAACCTCAACCTAACCCTCACCCTAAACTTAACCCTAACACTAATCCTAACCCTAACCCGGGAAAAACCCTCTCTCTAACCCTAAATCTAATCCTATACCACACTCTCACCCTAACCCTAAACCTAACCCTAACACTAAACCTCACCCTAAACCTAACGCTAACCCTCATCTCACCCTCACACTCACTGTAACTCTAACCCTGACCCTAACAATAAAACTAATCCTAACCCTAAACCTAACCCTAACCCTCACCCTCACACTAATCCTCAACCTAACACTCACCCTAACCCTAACCCTAACCCTAACCCTCACCCTCAGGCTCAAATTAACCATAACTTTAACCCCAAAATCTCAACCTCACCCTAACCCTAAACCTAAACCTAACCCTAAACCTCACCATAAACCTAACCCTAAAACTCACCCTCACTCTAGCCCTCACTCTAACCCTAATCCTAACCCTAACCCTCATCCTAAACCTCCCCATAACCCTAACCCTAAACCTCACCCTAACCCTAAGCCTAACCCTAAACCTAACCCTAACCTTCACACTCACCCTCACCGTAACCTAAACCCAAACCCTAACACTAACCCTCACCCAAACCATAACCCTCACCCTTACCTCAACCCTCAACTTAACATTTACCCTCACCCTAACCCTAACCCTAACCCTCACCCTTACCCTAGCACTCACCCTAACCCTTACCCTCATCCTCACCTCAAACCTCACCCTAACCCTAACCCTCACCTTTACAATAACTCTCACCCTCGGCCTAACCTTCATGTTTACCCTTACGGTCACCCCCACACTAACCCTCACCCTAAACCTAACCCTCACACTAACCCTCACCCTATCCCTAACCGATAAACTTAACCCTCACCCTAACCCTAATTCTAACCCTAACCCTAACAATAAACCTCACCCTAAACCTAAACCTAACCCTCAACCTAAACCTAACCCTAACCCTCACCCTCATATTCAGCCTAAACCTAAGGCTAACGCTAACCCTAACCCTCACACTAACCCTAAAGCTAATCCTAATCCTAATCCTACCCTAACCCTAATCCTCACCCTCACCCTAACCCTCACCCTAACCCTAACCCTAACACTAACCCTAACATTAACCGTCACCCTAAGCTTCAACCTAACCCTAATTTATCCCTAAACCTCACCCTCACCCTAACCCTAATGCTAACCCTAAGCCTCACTCTAACACTAACCATCCCGCTAACTCTCACCTTAACCCTAAGACTAACAGTAAACCTAACCCTAACACTAAACCTCACCCTAACACTAACCCTAACCCTCACCCTCTCCATAACCCTCATCCTCACCCTCACCCTCAGCCTAACATTTCGCCTAACCCTAATACCAACCCTAAACCTAACACTAACCTAACCCTCACCCTAACAATCACCCCCACCCTAACCCTAAACCTCACCCTCACCCTAGCCCAAACCCAAACCCTAAGCCTAAGATTAACCCTCACCCTAACCCTCACACTAACCCTAAGACCAACACTCACCCGAACCATAACCTTCACCCTCACCCTAACTCTAATCCTAATCCTAACCCTAACCCTATCACTCACACTCACCCTCACCTTAACCCTAATCCTAATCCTAACCCTAACACTAACCCTCACCCCCACACTAAACCTCACCTTAACCCTAACCCTAACAGTAACCTAACCCTAACCCTAACCCTAACCCTCACCCTAACCTTATCTCTAACCCTAAACCCCACCTCCACCATAACACAAACCCTAACCCTAATCCTAAACCTCACCCTAAACATATACCTTACCCTAACACTTACGCTAACCCTAACACTAACACTAACACTAACCCTCACACTAACACTAACCATCACCCTAAACGTAAACCTCACCCTAACCCTAACCCTAACCCTCAACTTGACCCTATCCCTCACCCTAACCCTAACCTTCATCCTCACCCTAAACCTCACAGTAACCCTAATACTAATCCTCAATCTAACCCTCACACTCACCATAAACCTTACCCTCATCGTCACCCTTACCATAACCCTCACCCTCAGCCTAACCCTCACCTTTACTCTTACTGTCACCCTCATTCTAACGCTCACCCTAATCCTAACCCTCATCCTAACCCTCACCCTTACTGTAACACTAACCATCACCCTAACCGTAAACCTCACCCTCACGATCAGCCACAGCCTAACACTAAGCCTAAACCTAAACCTAAACTTAAACTTCACACTCACCCTAGCCCTCACCCTAACCCAAATCCTAACCCTAACCCTCATCATAACACTCAACCTAACCATACCCCGAACCATCATTCTAAACCTAAGCCTCATCCCCAACCTCACCCTCAGCCTAACCCTAAGCCTAAGGATAACCCTAACCCTAACCCTTACACTCACCCTCACACTAACCCTAATCCTAACCCTAACCCTAACCCTAAACCTAAACCTCAACCTAACCCTCACCCTAACCCTAACCCTAACCCTCACCTTAGTCCTCACAATAACCCTCAATCCAAACCTAACCCACACCCTCACCATAAACAAAAAGCTCACCCTGAACCAAACCCTAACCCTTAACCTCACCTTCACCCTAACCCTACCCCTAACCATAAACCTTACCCTAACCCTGACACTTACCCTCACCCTCACCCCAGCCCTCACCTTAACCCTAATTGTATCCCTAACCCTCATCCTAAACCTCACCCTAAACCTAACCCTAAACCTCACCCTAACCCTAAACCTCACCATCACCCTAAACCAAACCCTAGTCCTAACCCTCACCCTAACCCTAAGCCTAACCCTAACACTAACCCTAACCCTCACACTCACCCTCAACTTAAACCTAACCCTAAGCCTAACCCTAACCCTCACCCTTACCCTCACCTTCACCCTCAATGTAACTATAACCTTAACTCTAACAATAACACTAATCCTAACCCTAAAACTAACCTTAACCCTAATCCTATCCATAAATCTCACCCTCAGCCTCCTCCTCACTGCAATGTCACCATAATCATAACAATAACAATAATCCTAACCCTAACCCTAATCCTAAACCTCACCCTCACCCTAACACTAATCCTAACCCTAACCCTCACCCTAACCCTAACCCTAACCCTCACCGTAACCCTAACCCTCATCCTAACCCTGACCCTAACCCTCACACAAACGCTAAACCTCACCCTAACACTAACCCTAACCCTCACCCTCACCCTAGCCCTCACTCTAACCATAATCCTAACCCTAATCCTCATCCTAACTCTTAATCTAACCCTAACCCTAACCCTCACCCTAACCCTAACTCTCTCCCTAACTCTAACACTCACCCTCACCATAACCCTAACCCTAACCCTCACCCTAACCCTAAACTTAACCCGAAACCTAACTCTCACCCAAACGCTGACCCTAACCCGAACCCTAACCCTAACCCTTAACCTCATCCTCACCCTCACCAAAACCCTAATCCTAAACCTAACCCTATACTACCCTAACCCTCACTCTATCCCTAAACCTAACCCTAAACCTAACACTAACCATCACTCTATCCCTCACCTTAACACGAACTCTAACCCTAAACCTCAGTTTCACCCTAACCCTCACACTCACCTTCATGCTCAGCGTTTCACTAAGCCTAACACTAACCCTAACCCTAACCGTCACACTCACCCTCACCCAAACCGTAAACCTAATCCTAACCCTAAACCTAACCTTCACCCTAACCCTAACCCTCACCCTCACGCTAACCCTAACCTAAAACATCACCTTCACCCTAGCACTCACCCTAAGACTAACCCTAACCTGAACCCTAACCTGAACCCTAAACCTACCCCTACCTCTAACCCTAAACCTCACACTAACCCTAACACTTACCCTCACACTCACCCTAGCCCTCACCTTAACCCTAATTGTATCCCTAACCCTCATCCTAACCCTCACCCTCACCCTAACCCTAAACCTCCTAACCGTAAACCTAATTCTAACCCTCAACCTAACCCTAAACCTGACCCTCACCGTAACTCTAACCTTAACCCTCACCCTATCCATAAACCTAATCTGAAACGTAAACCTCACCGTAACCCTCACCCTAACCCTCACCCTAACCCTAGCCCTCATCCAAATCCTAATCCTTACCCTAACCCTCATCCTAAACCTAACCCTCATGCTAACCCTCACCCTAACCATAAACCTAACCCTCACCTAACCTTAACCCTCACATTCAACATTACCCTTAGCCTTACCCTAAGCCCAACCCTAAACCTAACCCTAATCCACAAACTCACCCTCACCCTCACCCTAATCCTAACCCTAACCCTAATCCTAACCATCACCCTCAACCTAGCCTTCACCCTAACTGTAATTCTAACCCTAAACCTAACCCTCATCCTCATCCTAAACCTCACACTAACCCTAACCCTAATTCTCAATGTAACCCTCACCCTCACCCTACCCTAACCGTAACCCTTACCCTAAACCTCACGCTAACAATAACCCTTACCCTTATCTTAACCCTCACCCTCAGCCTAACCCTCACCTTTACGCTTACCATCACCCTCACTTTAACCCTTACCCTCACCTGAACCCTCACCCTAACCTTAAACCTAACCATCACCCAAACACTAACCCACACCTTCAAACTCACCTTCAGACTAACTCTAAGCCTAAGCCTATACCTAAACCTAATCCTCAACCTCACCCTAGCCCTCACCCTAACCCTAATCCTAACCCTAACCCTCATCCTAACCTTCAACCTAACCGTAACCCTAACCATCACCCAAACCCTAATCCTCACGCCCAACCTCAAACTCAGCCTAAACCTAAGCATAAGCCTAACCCTAACAGGAACCCTCACACTCACCCTCACCCTCACCCTCACCCTAACCCTAACTGTAACCCTAACCGTAAACCTCAACTTAAACCTCACCCTAACCCTAACCCTAACACTAACCCTAACACTAACCCTGACCCTAAACCTCCCCCTAACCCTAACAGGAACCCTCACACTCACCCTCACCCTAACGCTAATCCTAACCCTAACCCTAAACCTCACCCTAACACTAACCCTAACTCTCACCCTTACCCTCACCCTCAACCTCACCATAACTCTAACCCTAACCCTAACAATAACACTAATCCTAGCCTTAAACTTAACCCTAACACTAATCCTAGCCCTAACCCTCACCCTCAGCCTCATCCTCACTGCAAACATAACGATAACCATAACACTAACAATAATCCTAACTCTAACCCTAACTCTAACCCTCCCCCTCCCCCTAACCCCCATCCTATCCCTAACCTAACCCTTACCCTAACCTTAACCCACACCCTCACCATAACCCTAACCCTCAGCCTAACCCTCACCCTCAAGCCAACCCTAACCCTAAACCTCAACTGAACCCTAACCCTAAACCTCGCCCTCACCCTGGCCCTCACCCTAACCCTAATCCTAACCCTAATCCTCAACCTAACACTCATCCTAAACCCAACCATAACCCTCACCCTAAACCTAATCCTATCCCTAACCCTCAACCTTACCCTAACCCTCACCCTCACTGTAACCCGAACCTTAAATCTCACCCAAACCCTAAACTTAACCCTCATCCTAATCCCTCACCCTAACCATTACACTAACCCTTACCCTAACCCTCACCATAACCCTCACCCTAACCCTAACTCTAACCCTAAATCTCATGCTCACCCTCACCCTAACCCTAACCATAACCCTAAAACTCACTCTATCCCTAAACCTCCTCCTCGCCCTCCCCCTCTCTATAACTCTAACACTAACCCTAACAATAACACTAAAACTTACCCTAACTCTATCCCTAACCCTCACGCTCACAGTAACCCTAACACTAACCCAAACCCTCACCCTAACCCTAACCCTAACACTCACCCTAAACCTTAAGCTAACCCTAACTTTAACCCTAAACCTCACCCTCACCCTAACCCTAATTCTAACCCTAACACTAAAACTCACCCTAACCCTCACTCTAACCCTAAACCTAACCCTCACCATAACCCTAACCCTAACACTCACCCTAACTCTAAAATTAACCCTAACCAAAAACCTCACCCTAATGCTAAACCTAACCCTCAGCCTCACCCTAGCCCTCACCCTAGCCCTAATCCTAAACCTAAACTAAACCTAACCTTAACCCTCACCCCAACCCTAAAACCCTAACAATCACCCTAACCCTCACCCTCACCTTAACCCTAACCCTAACCCTAAATCTCACACTAAACCTAACCATAACCCTAACCCTCACCCTCACTCTAACCCTCACCTTAATTCTAACTGTAACCCTAACACTTACCTAAAACTTACCCTCAAACTCAGCCTCACCCTAACCCTAACTCTAACCCTAAACCTCAACCGCAACCTATCCCTAACCCTAACTCTAAAGCTAAACCTCACCCTAAATCTCACCCTCACCCTAGTCCTTACCTTAACCCTAATCCTAACACTAACACTCATCCTAACACTCCCACTAACCGTAACTCTCACCCTCAACCTCACCCTTACCCTCACCCTAAGCCTAACCCTAAACCTAACCCAAACCCTCTCCCTAAAACTCACTCTAAACCTAACCCTAACCCTAACCCTAAAGCTAACCCTCAACCTAAACTTCACCCTAAACCTAACTCTAACCCTAAACCTCACCCTCACCCTAACACTAACTCTAACTCTAAACCTCAACCTAACCCTAACCCTAACCCTAAGCATAAACCTAAACCTCACCCTAACCCTAACCATAAACTTAACCCTCACCCTAGCCCTCACCCTAACCCTAATCCTAACCTTAACCCTCATCCTAACCCACCCCATAACCCTAACCCTAACCCTCACCCTAACCCTAAACCTCACACTCACCCTCACTCTCAGCCTAACCGTAAGCATAAACCTAAGCCTAACCATAAACTTAACCCTAAACTTCACACTCACCCGCACCCTCACCCTCACCGAAATTCTAACCCTAACCCTAACCCTAACCCTAAACTTCACCATAAGCCTAACCCTAAACCTAACCCTAACCCTCACCCTCACCCTAACCCTAACCCTAACCCTAACCCTTACCCTAACCCACCGCCTAACCCTATATCTAAACCTAAAACTCACCCTCATTGGAAAACTAACCCTAATCCTAAACTCCACCCTAACCCTAAGCCTAACCCTCACCCCCACCCTCACCTTCACCGGAACTCAAACCCTAACCCTGACAATAACACTAAACCTAACCCTAACCATCACCCTAACCCTAATCCTCACCCGCACCCTCACCCTCACCCTAACCCTAAGCCTAAGCCTAACCCCCACCCTAACCCTCATAGTCATGCTCACCCTAACCCGAATCCTAAACCTAACCCTATCCCTAAACCTCAACCTAACCCTCACCCTCACCCTCACCCTAACCCTAACACTATCCCTAAACTTAAATCTCACCCAAACCCTCCTCCGAAACCTAACTCTAACCCTAAAACTCACCCTCACCCTAACAATAACTCTAAGCCTAACCCTAATCCTCATCCACACTCTCACCCTCATCCTAACCCTCACCCTAGCACTCACCATAAGCCTAATTCTAAACCTCAACCTCACCCTAACCCTAACCCTCATGCTCACCCAAAACCTAAAACTAACCCTGACCCGAACCCTAGTCCTCAATCCAACCCTCACCCTAACGCTAACCTTAACCCTAAACCTAAACCTAAACCCCACAATAACCCTAACCCTAAACCTCACCCTCACCCTAGCCCTCACCATAACCTTATCCTAACCCTAACCCTCATCCTAACCCTCACCCTAACAATAACCCTAACCCTAACCCTCAACCTAACCCTAACCCTCACCTTCACTGTAAAACATAACCTAACCCTCACCCTAACCCTAAACTTAACCGGAACCCTAACTCTCACCCTAAGCCTAACCCTCACCCTGACCCTCACCCTAACCCTCACCTTAACCCTAACCCTCACCCTGAACTGAAACCTATCCCTAAACCTCACCCTCAACCTAACCCTAACTCTAACCCTAACCCTAAAATTAAACCTCACCCTATCCCTAACCCTAATGCTCACACTCAACCTCATGCTCAGCCTAACCCTAAGCCTGACACTATCCCTAACCCTAACCCTCACACTCACAATAAGCCTTACCCTAATCCTAATCCTAACACTAAGCCTTACCCTCACCCTCACCCTAACACTCACCATAACCCTAATTCTAACACTAACCCTAACCCTAACACTCAGCCTAACCCTAACCCTAACTCTAACCCTAAACCTCACACTAATCTGCACCCTCACCCTCACTGTAATTCTAACCCTAACTTTAACCCTAACCCTAAACCTCACCCTAACCGCAATCCTAACCCTAACCCTAACCCTAACCTTCCCCCTAACCCTATATCTAACCCTAAACCTCATCCTCACCTTAACCCTAACACTAACCCTAACCCTAACCCTCACCCTAACCCTCACCCTAACCCTATATCTAACAGTAAACCTTACCCTCACCTTCACCCTAACACTAAACCTAACCCTAAACCCCACCCTAACCCTAAACCTAACCCTCACCCGTACTTTCATCTTCACCGAAACTCGAACCCTAACCCTAACAATAACACTAACCCTAACAATCACCCTAACCCTAATCCTCACCCCCATTCTCACCCTCAGCCTAACCCTAAGCCTAAGCCTAACCCACACCCTAACCTTCATACTCACGCTCACCCTAAACCTAATCCTACTCCTAAGCCTATCCCTAAACCTCAACCTAACACACACCCTCACCTTAACACTAACACTAACCCTAAACCTCACACTAACCCTCCCCCTAACCCTAACTCTAACCATAAACCTCACCCTCAACCTAACCCTAACGCTAAACTTCACCCTAAACTTAACTCTCACCCTCAACCTCATTGTAACTCTAACCCTAACCCTAACAATAACACTAACCCTAACCCTAATCCTAACCCTAAACATACCCCTCAGCCTCAGCCTCAACCTAACCCTAACCCAAACCCTAACACTAACCCTCACTCTAACCCTAAGCCTAACCCTAACCCTAACCCTAAGCCTCACACTCAACCTCACCCTAATCCAAATCGTAAACCTAAACCTATCCCTAACCCTCACCCTAGCACTCAACCTAACACTAATTCTAACTCTCACCCTCACCCTAAACCTAACCCTCATCCTCACCCTAAACCTCACACTAACCTTAACCCTAACCCTAATGCTCAATCGAACCCTCACTCTAACACTAACCCTAACCCTAAACCTAATCCTAACCCTCACCCTTATCTTAATCCTCACCCTCAGTCTAAACCTCACCTTTACCCTTACCATCATACTCACCCTAACCCTCAACCTCATCCTAACCCTCACCCTAACAGTAAACCTAACCATCACCCTAACCCTAACACTCACCCTCAACCTCACGCTCAGCCTAAACCTAAGCCTAAGCCTAACCCTTACCCTTACCCTCACGCTCACCCTAGCCCTCACCCTAACCATAACCCTAACCCTAATCCTCACCCCCAGCCTCAACCTCAGCATAACCCTAACCCTAAGCCTAACCCTAACCCTAAATCTCACATAGCCTAACCCAAACCCTAATTCTAACCCTAACCCTAAACCTAAACCTCAACCTAACCCTCAACCTAACCTTAACCCTAACACTAACCCTAACCTTAACCGTTGACCTAAACCTCCCCCTAACCCTAAATATAATCCTAAAACTCACCCTAACCCAAATACTAACCCTAAACCTCACCCTAACCCTAACCCTAACCCTCACTGTAACCCTAGCCCATATCCTAAACCTCACCCTAAACCTAACCCTAAACCTCACCCAAACACAAATCCTAACACTCACCCACACCCTAGCCCTCACCCGAACCCTAATCATAACCCTAATCCTCATCCTAACCCTCACCCTAACACTTACACTAACCCTCACTCTAATCCTAAGCCTAACCCTAACTTTCAACCTAACCCTAACCCTCAACCTCAATGTAACCCTAACCCTAACCGTCACTCTGACCCTAAACTTAACCCGAATCCTAATTCTCACCCTAACCCTATCCCTAAATCTCACCCTAACCCTAACTCTCACCCTCAGCCTCACCCTAAACTTAACCCTAAGCCTAACCCTAACCCTCACTCTCACCCTAAAAGTTATCCTAATCCTAATCCTAACACTAAGCCTTACCCTCAACCTCAACCTAACCCTCACCGTAACCCTAACTCTAACACTAACCCTAACCCTAACCCTCATCCTCAGCCTCACCCTAACGCTAACTCTAACACTATACCTCACCCTCACCCTAACCCTAACCTTAAACCTCACCCTCACCCTAGCCCTCACCCTAACCCTAATCCTAACCCTAACCCTCATCAAACCCTCACCCTAAGACTAACCCTAACCCTCACTCTCACCCTCACCCTCACCCTCACCCTAACCCTAACCCTCAACCTACCCCTAACCCTCACCCTCAATTTACCGTTACCCTAACACTCACCCTAACCCTAAACTTAACCTGAACCCTAACTCTCACCCTAACCCTAACCCTAACACTCACCCTAACCATAACTCACCCTCACCCTCATCTTCAGCCAAACACCAAGCCTCACCCTAAAACTAACCCTAAACCTCACACTCACCCTAACCCTAACCCTAATCCTAATCCTAACACTAACCCTAAACCTCACCTTCACCCTCACCCTTACCTTAAACCGAACCCTACCATTAATCCTAACCCTAACCCTAACCCTAAACTTCATCCTCACCCTAAACCTCACACTAACCCTAACACTAATCCTCAATCTAACCCTCACCCTCACCTCACCCTAGCCCTCACCCTAACCCTAACCCTCATCCTCACCCTACACCTCACACTAACCCTAACACTAATCCTCAATCTAACCCTCACCCTCACCCTAAACCTAACCCTCACCCTTACCATATCACTCTCCCTCAGGCTAACTCTCATCTTACACTTACCAACACCCCCACCCTAAACCTAACCCTCACCCTGACCCTAACCCTACCCCTAAACCTCACCCTCACCTGAACCCTAACTCTAACCCTAACCCTAACACTAAACCTCACCCTATCCCTAAACCTCACCCTCACCCTCAACCTCATGCTCAGCCTAACCCTAAGCCTAAGCTTATCCCTTACTCTAAATTTCACCCTCACCCTAGCCCTCACCCTAACTCTAATCCTAATCCTAAACCTCATCCTAACCATCACCTTAACCCTAATCATATCCATCACCCTAACACTAATCCTCATCCCCACCCTCACCCTCAGCCTAACCCTAAGCCTAATCCTAACCCTAACCCTCACACTCACCCTCACCCTAACCCTAATCCTCAGCCTAACCCTAACCCTAAACCTAAACCTAAACCTAAACCTAACCTTAACCTTAACCCTAACACTAACGCTAATATTAACCCTCGTACTAACACTTCAACTAACCCTAAATCTAACCAAACCCTCAACCTCACCCTCACCCTCACCCTCACCATAACTCTAACCCTAACCCTAACAATAACACTAATCCTATCCCTAAACCTAACCCTAACCCTAAACCTAATCCTAACACTCACCCTCACCGCAACCATAATTTTAACCCTAACCCTCATCCTAACCCTAACCCAAACCCTAACCCTAAACCTAAACCTTACCCTAACACTAACCCTAAACCTCATCCTCACCCTAGCCCTCACCCTAACCCTAATCCTAACCGTAACCCTCACCATAACCCTAAACTTATCCAGACCCTAACTCTCACCCTAAACCTAAACCCAACTCTCACCTTAACCCTCACCCTCACCCTCACCCTCACTCAGCCTAAGCCTAAGCCTAAGCCTAAACGTAACCCTAACCTTCACACTCATCCTTACCCTTACCCTAAAACTAATCCTAACCCTAAGCCTAACTCTCACCCTCATTCTAACCCTCACCGTAACTCTAACACTAAACCTTAACCAAAACCTCAACCTCAGCCTCACCTTTACCCTAACTCCAAACCTAAACCTCACGCTCACCTTAACCCTAACACTAAACCTTTTCCTAAGACAAAACCTCACCCTAACCCTAAACCTAACCGTCACCCTCACAGTAAAAATAACCCTAACCCTAACCCTAACAATAACCCTCACCCTCACTGTAACCCTAATCCTAACCCTAACCCTCAACATAACCCTAACTCTCACCCACATCTTAAACATAACCCTCATCCTAACCCTCACCCTAACCCTAAACCTAACCCTATACCTCACCCTAACCCTAACCCTACCTCTCACCTTCACCCTAGCCCTCACCCGAACCCTAATCCTAACCCTAAACCTCATCCTCACCCTCACCCTAACACTTACACTAACCCTCACCCTGATCCTAAGCCTAATCCTAACCCTCAACCTAACCCTAACCCTAACCCTCACCCTCAGCTTCACCCTAACGCTAACTCTAACCCTAAACCTCAACCTCACCCTAACCGTAACCCTAAACCTAACCCTAAACATCACCCTAAACCTACCCCTAAACCTCACCCTCACCCTAGCCCTCACCCTAACCCTAATCCTAATGCTAACCCTCATCCTAACCCTCACCCTAACAATAAACCTACCCCTCACCCTCACCCTCACCCTAACCCTAAAACTAAACCTAACCCTAACCCTCAACCTAACCCTAACCCTCACCCTCAATTTGACCTTACCCTAACACTCACCCTAACCCTAAACTTAACCTGAACCCTAACTCTCACCCTAACCCTAACCCTAACACTCACCCTAACCATAACCCTCACCGTCAACCTCACCTTCAGCCAAACACTAAGCCTAAACCTAAACCTAACCCTAAACCTCACACTCACCCTAACCCTAACCCTAATCCTAATCCTAACACTAAACCTAAACCTCACCCTCACCCTCACCCTAAACTTAAGCCTAACCGTAATATAAATCCGAACCCTAACCTTAACCCTAAACCTCATCCTCACCCTAAACCTCACAATAACCCTAACACTAATCCTGAATCTAACCCTCACCCTAACCCTCACCCTAGCCCTCACCCTAACCCTAACCCTCATCCTCACCCTGAACCTCACACTAACCCTAACACAAATCCTCAATTTAAACCTCACCCTCACTCTAACCCTAACCCTCACCCTAAACCTAACCCTCACCCTTACCATAAACCTCACCCTCAGCCTAACTCTCACCTTTACCCTTACCATCACCCCCACCCTAACCCTCACCCTAACCCTACCCCTCACCCTGTCCCTAACCCTACCCGTAAATCTCACCCTGAACCTAACCCTAACTCTAACCCTAACCCTAACACTAAACCTCACCCTATACCTAACCCTAACCCTCACCCTCAACCTCATGCTCAGCCTAACCCTAAGCCAAAGCTTAACACTTACCCTAAACTTCACCCTCACCCTAGCCCTCACACTAACCCTAATCCTACCCCTAACCCTCATCCTAACCCTCACCCTAATCCTAACCATAACCATCACCCTAACCCTAATCCTCACCCTCACCCTCACCCTCAGCCGAATCCTAAGCCTAAGCCTAACCCTAACCATAACCCTCACACTCACCCTCACACTAACCCTAATCCTTACCATAAACCTAAACCTCAACCTAAACCTAACCTTAACCTTAACCCTAACACTAACGCTAACATTAACCCTCGAACTAACCCTTCAACTAACCCTAAATCTAACCCTAACCCTACCCTCAAACTCACCCTCAACCTCACCATAACTCTAAACCTAACCCTAACAATAACATTAATCCTTTCCCTAAACTTAACCCTAACCCTAACCCTAATCCTATCACTCACCCTCACCCCAACCATAATCTTAACCCTAACCCTCATCCTAACCCTAACCCAAACCCTAACCCTAACCCTAAACCTTACACTAACACTAACCCTAATCCTCACCTTCACCCTAGCCCTCACCCTAACCCTAATCCTAACCCTAACCTTCAACCTAACCCTAAAATTAACCGAACCCTAACTCTCACCCTAAACCTATCCCTAACCCTCACCTCAACCCTAACCCTCACCCTAACCCTCACTCTCAGCGTAACCCTAAGCCTAAGCCTATGTGTAACCCTAACCTTCACACTCACCCTAATCCTTACCCTAATCCTAATCCTAACCCTAAGCCTAACCCTCACCCTCACCTTCACCCTCATCCTCGCCCTAACCCTCACCCTAACCCTAACTCTAACACTAACCCTAAACCCAAACCTCAACCTCAACCTCACCCTTACCCTAAATGTAAACCTGAACCACACCCTCACCCTAACCCTAACTCTTACACTAACCCTAACACTAAACCTCACCCTAACCCTAAACCTAACCCTCACCCTCACAGTAACCATAACCCTATTGCTAACCCTAACAATAACCCTCACCCTCACTGTAACCCTAATCCTAACACTAACCCTCAAAAAAACCCTAACTCTCACCTTCACCTTAACCCTAACCCTCATCCTAAACCTCACCCTAACCCTAACCCTAGGCCTAAACCTCATGCTAACCCTAACCCTAACCCTCACCCTAATCCTAAACCTAACCCTAACCCTCAACCTAACCCTAACCCTCACCCTCATTGTAACACTAAACCTAACCCTCACCCTAACCCTAAAACTTAACCCGAACCCTAACTCTCACAAAAACCCTACCCCAAAATCTCACCCTAACCCTAACCATCACCCTCACCCTCACCCTAAGCCTTACCCTAAACCTAACCCTAACCCTAAACCTAACCCTCACACTCACCCTAACCCTTACCCTAATCCTAATCCTAACACTAAGCCTTACCCTCACCCTTACCCTAACCCTCAACTTAAGCCTAAACCTAATATTAATCCTAACCCTAAACCTAACCCTAAACCTCATTCTCACCCCAAACCTCACACTAACCCTAACACTAATCCTCAATCTAACCCTCACCCTCACCCTAATCCTAACCCTAACCCTCACCCTAAACCTAACCCTCACCCTTATCATAACCCTCACCCTCAGCCCAAACCTCACCTTTACCATTACCGTCACCCCCACGCTAACACTCACCCTAACCCTAAACTTCACCCTGACCCTAACCCTATCCCTATACCTCACCCTCAAACTAACCCTAATTCTAACCCTAACCCTAACACTAAATCTCACCCTATCCCTAAAAATAACCCTCACCCTCAACCTCATGCTCAGCCTAACCCTAAGGCTAACCCTAAACCTAACCCTCACACTCACCCTAACCCTTACCATAATCCTAATTCTAACACTAAGCCTCAGCCTCACCCTCACTCTAACCCTCACCATAACCCTAACTCTAACACTAAACCTAACCCTAAACCTCACACTCACTGTAACCGTAACCCTAAACCTAACCCTAACAATAACTCTAAACCTAATCCTAAACCTCACCCAAACCACAACCCTCACCGTAACCCATACCCTAACCAAAACACTAAGCCTCACACTAACCCTAACCCTAACCTCACCCTAACCCTAACTCTTACCCTAACCCTAACACTAAAAACCTCAACGTACCCCTAACCCTAATCCTCACCAGCAACCTCACCATAACCTTAACCCTAACAATAACCCTAACCCTAACCCTAATCCTAACCCTGAAACTCACCCAAACCCTAAACCTAATCCTAACAATCACACTCACCCTAAACCTCACCACTACTGTAACCCTAACCCTTATCCTAACACAAACCCTAACCACAACCCTCACCATAACCCTTACCATAACCCAAACACTAACCCTCACACTAACCCTAAACCTAACCTCACCCTAACCCTAAATCTAACCCTAACCCTAACACTAAAAACCTGAACCTAACCTTAACCCTAACCCTCACTCTCACCCTCACCGTAACCGTAACCCTAAAAATAACCCTAACCCTAACCCTAATCCTAACACTCAACCTCACCCTAACCCTAAACCTAACCCTAACCCTCACCCTAACCCTAACTCTCACCATTACCGTAAACCTTCCCCTCATCCTAACCCTCACTCTAACTCTAACCTTAACCCTAAACCTCACCCTAACACTAATCCTAACCCTCACCCCAACCCTAACCCTAACCCTAACCCTCAACCTAACTCTAAACCTCACACTCAACCTAAACCTAACCCTAACCCTCATCCTAAATCTAAACTTAACCTGAACCCTAACTCTCACCCTAACCCTAACCCTCACCCTTACCCTCAGTGTAACCCTAAGCCTCACCCTAACCCTAACTCTTTCACTCACACTCACCCTAACCCTTACCGGAATCCTAATCCTAACCCTAACTCTAACCCTCACCCTCAGCCTCACCTTAATCCTAACTCTAACCCTAAACCTCAACGTCAACCTAACCCTACCCCTAACCATAAACCTCACCCTAACCTAACCCTAAACCTCACCCTCACCCTAGCAATCACCCTAACCCTAATCCTAACACTAACCCTCAACCTAACCACCCGATAACCTTAACCCTAACACTCACCCTATCCCTAAACCTCACCCTCACCCTTAGACTAACCCTAAGTCTAACTGTAAGCCTAACCCTAAACTTCACAGTCATCCGCACCGTCACCCTCACCATAAATCTAACCCTAACCCTAACCCTAACCATAAACCACACCCTTACCCTAACCCTAACACTAACCTGAACCCTAACCCTCATCCTTACCCTAACCCTAATACTAAACCTAACCCTAACCCTCACTCTAAAACTCCCCCTAACCCTAACCCAAACCATCACCCTAACCCTAATCCTAACCCCCACCATCACCCTCAGTCGAACCATTAGCCTAAGCCTAACCCTCAGCCTAACCCTCACCCTAAACCTCACCCTAACCCTAATAGTAAACCTAACCCTAACCCTAAACCTCAACCTAACCTTCACCTCACCCTAACCCTAACCCTAATCCTCATTCTATCCCTAACCCTAACCATAAACCTAAACTCACCCTAACCTTCCGCGTAACTCTAACTCTAAACCTAATATCACAATCACCCTAACCCTAACCGAAACCCTAACCCTAAACCTCACCCTAGCCCTAACATCACCCTCACCCTCAACCTCACCGTAACTCTAACCCTAAACCTAACAATAAAACTAACCCTAACCCTAACCGTAACTCTAACCATAACCCTCACCCTCAGCCTCACCCTCCCTGCAAACTTAACCCGAACTATAACACTAACAATAAGCCTAAACCTAAGCCTAACCTAACCCTAACTCTAATCCTAACCACCACACTCACCCTCAGCCTAACCCTAATTATAACCCTAACCCTAAACCTAACCCTAATCCTCAGCCTCAGCCTCACCCTAACCGAAACCCTACCCCTAATCCTCACCCTAATTCTAAGCCTAACCCTAACCCTCACACTCACCCTCAAACTAACACTAATCCTAAACCTAAACCTATCCCAAACCCTAACCCTCACCCTAACCCTCACCCTAGCGCTTACCCTATCCTTAACCCTAACCCTCAGCCTCAACCTAGCCCTCAACCTAAACCTAACCCTCACCCTCACCGTAACCCTTACCCTAACCCTCATCCTAACCCTACACTTAACCTGTACCCTAACTCACACACTAACCCTAACCCTAACGGTCACCCTAACCGTAACCCTCAACCTTATCGTAACCCTCACCCTCAGCCTAACCCTCACGTTTACCCTTACCTTCACCCCTATCCTAACCCTCACCATACCCTCAAACTCACCATAACCCTCACCCTCAAACTAACTCTACCCTAAACCTCACCCTCACCCTAACCATAACTCTAACCATAACCCTAACACTAAAACTCACCCTGACCCTAACCCTACCCCTCAAACTAAACATAACCCTCACCCTCATGCAAACCTTGAGCCTAAACCTAAGGCTAACCCTAACCCTAACCATAACCCTCACACTCACCCTAACCCTAACCCTAATCCTAATCCTAACCCTCACCCTCCCGCTCAGCCTCACTCTAACCCTAATTCTAACCCTAATCCTCACACTCACCCTAACCCTAATACTGAAACTCACCCTCACAGTAACCGAAACCCTAAACCTAACTCTAACCTTAAGCCTAACCCTAACCCTAACTCTTCACCTAACTCTCACCCAAACCCTAACCCTAACACTAACCCTAACCCTAAACTTCATCCTAACCCTAAACCTAAACCTCACCCTCACCCTCACGGAAACCAAAAGCCTAAACCTAACCCTAACAATAACCCTAACACTAACCCTAACCCTCACCCTGATCCAAACACTCACCCTAACCCAAACCCTAACCCTAAAACTTACCCTCACCCTAACACTAACCCTAACCCTAACACTAACCCTCACAGTAAACCTAA
The DNA here is from genome assembly GCF_024711535.1 of Dipodomys merriami. Lineage (NCBI taxonomy): Eukaryota > Metazoa > Chordata > Mammalia > Rodentia > Heteromyidae > Dipodomys > Dipodomys merriami. The sequence continues at coordinate 110,868 of NW_027202478.1, read as the reverse complement.
CCAAAACCATAACCCTAAACCTCAACCTAACCCTAAGCCTCACCCTAACTCTAACACTAACCCTATCACTAACCCTCATCCTAACCCTCCCCATAACCCTATTTCTAACCCTAAAACTCACCCTCACACTAACCCTAACCCTAACCCTAAACCCCACCCTAAACCTAACCCTAACCCTCACCAGCACCTTCCCTCTCACAGTAACTCTAAGCCTAACCGTAATAATAACACTAACACTAACCCAAACCATCACCCTAACCCTAATCCTCACCCCCACCCTCACCCTCAGTCTAACCCTAAACCTATGCCTAACCCCCACCCTAACTGTCACACTCACCCTCACCATACCCCTAATACTAAATCTAACCCTATCCCTAAACCTCAACCTAACCATCCCCCTAACACTAACTCTAACCCTAAACCTCACCTTCACCCTAACCCTAACCCTAAACTTCAGCCTAAACCTAACCCTAAACCTAACCGTCACCCTAACCCTCAATCTCACCGTAAATCTAACCCTACCCCTAAAAATAACACTAACCCTAACCATAACCATAACCATAACCCTCAACTTCAGCCTCACCCTCAGTGGAAACTTAACCCTAAACATAACACTAGCAATAACCCTAATCCTAAACCTAACCCTAATCCTCAACCCCACTCTCACCCTCAGCCTAATCCTAAGACTAACCCTAACCCTAACCCTAACCCTAACTCTAACCCTAACCCTAACTCTAACCCTAACCCTAACTCTAACCCTAATCCTCAGCCTCACCCTCACCCTAACCAAAACCCTAACCCTAACCCTCACTCTAACCCTAAGCCTAACCCTAACTATGACTCTCACACTGACCCACAACCGAACCCTAATTCTAAACCTAACCCTATCCCTAAACCTAACCCTCACCCTAACCCTCACCCTAGTCCTCACCCTAACACTAATCATAAACCTAAACCTCATCCTAACCCTCACCCTAACCCTAACCCTAACCCTCACCCTAACCCTAACCCTAACCCTCACCCTCATGCTTGGCCTAAACCTAAGCCTAAGCCTAACTCTAACCCAAACTCTCACCCTAACCCTAACCCTAACAATAACACTAACCCTAACTCTATGCCTAAACCTCACTCTCACACTAACCCTAACTCTAACCCTTACTCTAAACCTAAACTTCATCCTAATCCTAAACCTAACCCTCACCCTCACCGTAATGGTAACCCTAACCCTACCCCTCAACCTAACCATAACCCTCAACCTAATCCTAACCCTCACCCTCACCATAACCCTTACTCTAATACTCACCCTAACCCTAAACTTAACCTGAACCCTAACTCTCACCTTAACCCTAGCCCTAACACTCACCATAACCCTAACCCTCAACCTTACCGTAACCATCACCTTCAGGCTAACCCTCACGTTTACCCTTACCGTCACCCCTACCTTAACTCTCACCCTAACCCGAACACTCATACTAACTCACAGCCTAAAACTAACTCTACCTCTAAATCTCACCCTCACACTAACCATAACTCTTACCCTAACCCTAACACTAAACCTCACCCTAACCCTAACCCTAACCCTCAAACTAACCCTAACCCTCATCCTCACCCAAACCCTCAGCCTAAACTTAAGGCTAACCCTAACCCTAACCATAACCCTCACACCCAACCTAAACCTAACCCTAAACCTCATCATAACCCGAACCCTAAACCTCAGCCTCACCCTCAGCCTCACCCTAACCCTGATTCTAAACCTAAACCTCACCCTCACCCTAACCCTAATCCTAACCATCACACTCACTGTAACCGAAACCCTATACCTAACCCTAACCTTAATCTAACCCTAATCCTCCACCTACCTTTCACCCTAACCCCAACCCTACCACTAACCTTAACCCTAAACCTCACCCAAACCTGCACCCTAACCCTAAATCCAACCGTAAACCTCACCCTCATCCTAACCCTCACTCTAACCCTAACACAAAACCTAAACCTCACCCTCACCCTCACCATAACCAAAACCTTAAACCTAACCCTAATAATAACCCTAACACTAATCCTGTCCCTCACCCAAACCATAACCCTCACCCTAACCAAAACACTCACCCTAAAACTTACCCTCACCCTAACACTAACCCTAACCCTAACACTAACCCTCACACTAACCCTAACCCTAACTATAATCCTAAACCTCAACCTAACCCTCACCCTCACCCTAACCCGAACACTAACCCTATGCCTAACCCTCACCCTAACCCTCCCCCTATCCCTATATCTAAACCTAAACCTCACCCTCACACTAACCCTAACCTAATCCGAAACCCCAACCTAACCTTAACCCTAACCCTCACCCTCACCGTAACTCTAACCCTAATACTAACAATAACACTAACCTTACCCGAAACATCACACAAACCCTAATCCTCTCCCCCACACTCACACTCAGCCTAAACCTAAGCCTAAGCCTAACCTTCACCCTAACCTTCACACTCACCCTCAACCTAACCCTAATACTAAACCTAACCCTATCCCTAAACCTCAACCTATACCTCACCCTCCCCTTAACACTAACACTAACCCTAACCATAAACCTCACCCTGACCCTCCGCCTAACACTAACTTTAACCCTAAACCTCACCCTCACCCTAACCCTAAACCTAAGCCTAACCCTAAACCTAACCCTAACACACACACTCACCCGCATGCTAACATTAATCCTAACCCTCACGCTAACACTAATCCTAAAACCTCGCCCTAACTCTCACCCTAACCCTAACACTAACCCTAACCCTAACCCTCAACCTAACCCTTACCCTAACCCTAACTCTAACCCTAAACCAAACCCTCACCCTAAACCTCACCCTAACCCTAATCCTAAACCTCACCCTAACCCTAATCCTAAACCTCACCCTCACCCGCACCATAACAGTAACCTTAAAGCGAAAACTAACAATAACCCTAACTCTAATCCTCACCCTCACCCTAAACATAACACTCACCCTAACCCAAAACCTCACCCTACGTCTTAAAGTCACTGTTACACTAACACTAACGATAACACTAACCCTCACACTAACACTAACCCTAAATCTAACCCTAAACCTAAACCTCACCTGAACCCTAATCCTAACCCTAACGGTAAACCCCACACTAACCCTAAACCTAACCCTCACCCGCATCCTCACCCTCACCGTAAATCTAACTCTAACCCTAACAATAATAATAACCCTAACCCTAACCGTAACCCTAACCCTAACCATAAACATAACCCTCACCCACAGCCTCACCCTCACCCCAAACTTAACCCTAACCATAACACTAACAATAACCCTAACCCTAAGCCTAACCCTAACACTAACTCTAATCATCACACCCACCCTCAACCTCAGCCTAACCCTAAATCTAACCCTAACCCTAATCCTAATCCTAACCCTCAACGTAACTCTAGCCCTCAGCCTTACCCAAATCCTAACCCTAAACCTCATCCTAAACCTCAAACTACCCCTATCCCTAACCCTAAACCTTACCCTAACCCGAACCCTAACCCGAACCCTCAACCTCACCTTCAGCCTAACCCTAAGCCTAACACTAAACCTAAGCTAACAAACACATTCACCCGCACCGTAAACCTAATCCTATCCCTCACCCTAACCCTAACCCTAAACCTCCCCCTAACTCTCAATCTAACCCTAACCCTAACACTAACCCTAACCCTAAACCTCAACCTAACCCTCACCCTAACCCTAACTCTAACCCTAAACCTCATCCTCACCCTAAACCTCACCCTAACAATAACCCTCACCCTCACCCACACCCTCAGCCTCACGCTCACCGCAAACTTAACAGTAACCATAACAATAACAATAACCCTAACCCTAAGCCTAACCCTAACCCTAACTCTTATCCTCACACCCACCCTCACCCTCAGCATAACCCTAAGACTAACCCTAACCCTAACCCTAATCCTAACCCTCAATGTGACCCTAACCCTAACACTAACCCTAACACTAACCCTAAACCTAACCCTAACTCTCATCCGAACCCTAACCCTAATGCTAACCCTAACCCTCACCCTAACCCTAAACATAACCGAACAGTAATTCTCACCCTAACCCTAACTTTAACCCTCATCCTAACTCTCACCCTAACAATAAACGTAAACCTCACCCTCACCCTCACCCTAACCCTAATCTGGAAACCTAACCCTCAACCTAACCCTAAACCTGAACCTCACCCTAAACCTTACCCTAACCCTCAACCTAACACTAAACTTAACACGAACCCTAACTCTCACACTTACCCTAACCCTCACCCTCAACCTAACCATAACCCTAAACCTCATCCTGACCCTAGCCCTCACCCAACCCTAGCCCTAACCCTAACCCTCTTCCTAACCCTCCCCCTAACCTTACCCTAAACCTCACCCTAACGCTAACCCTCACCCTCAACCTCACCCTCAGCCTAACCCTAAGCCTAACCTTAAACCTAACAATAACACACACACTAACCCTCACCCTAACCCTAATCCTAAAAATAACCCTCACACTGACCCTAACCCTAACCCTAACCCTTACCCTAAACCTCAGCCTAACCCTAAGCCTATACTTAACCCTAAACCTAACCTTCAGACTCACCCTAACTTTAACCCTAATCCTACTCGTAACCCTAACTCTAACCATCACCCTCAACCTAACCCTCATTTAAGCCTAACCCTAACATTAATCCTAAACCTAACCCTCACCCTCAGACTCACCCTAAACCTAACTGTAACACTAAACCTCAACCTGACCCTAACCCTAACCATAACCCTATCCCTAAACCTCATCCTAGCCCTAAATCTAACCCTCACCCACACCATAACTGAAACCCTAACCCTAATGCTAACAATAATCCTAACCCTAACCCTAACCCTCACCTTAACCCTAACACTCACCCTAACCCTAACCCTCACCCTACTATTTACCATCACCCTAACACTAACCCTAACCCTAACACTAATCCTCACATTAACCCTAACCATCATCCTAACCCTAAACCTCACCCTAACACTAACCCTAAACCTCACCCTCTCCCTAGACCTCACCCTAACCCTAACCCTTATCCTCACCCTAAACTTCACACTAACCCTAACACTAATCCTCAATCTAAACCTCACCCTCACCTGAACCTTCACCCTAACCCTCACCCTAACCCTAACCCTCACCCTTACTCTAACCCTCACCCTCAGCCTAACCCTCATCTTTATCCTTACTGTCAACGCCACCCTAACCTTCACTCTAACGCTAACCCTCACCCTAACCCTAACTCTACCCGTAAACCTCATCCTCACCCTAACCCTAACTCTAACCCTAATCCTAACACTAACCTTCACCATAACCCTAACTCTAACCATCACCCTAACCCTAATCCTCACCCCCACCCTAAACCTCAGCCTAACCCTAAGCTTAACCCTAACCCTAACCCTAAACCTCATACTCACCCTCACCCTAACCCTAATCCTAAACCTAAACCTAACCTTAACCCTAAACCTCAACCTAACCCTCACCCTAACCTTAACCCTAACCCTAACCCTAACCCTAACCCTAGAACCAACCCTCCAACTGTACCTAAATCTAAACATAAACCTCACCCTCACCCTAACCCTCACCCTCACCATAACTCTAACCCTAACCCTAACAATAACACTAATCCTAACCCTAAACCTAACCCTAACCCTAACCCTAACCCTAATGCTAACACTCAACCACACCCTAACCCTAATCCTAACCCTAAACCTCACCCTAACCCTAACCCTCACCCTCACCGTAACCCTAACCCTCATCCTAACCCTCACCCTAACCCCAACCCTAACCCTAAACCTTACCCTAAAACAAACCCTAATCCACACGCTCACCCTAGCCCTCACCCTAACCTTAATCGCAACCCTAATCCTCACCCTAACCCTCACTTGAACCCTAACACTAACCCTCATTCTTACCCTAACCCTAACCCTAAACCTAACCCTAAAACTGACGCTCACCCTAAACCTAAACCTCACCTTCACCCTAAACTTAACTGAACCCTAACTCTCACCCTAACCCTAACCATCACACTCACCCTCACACCCATCATAACCATAATACTCACCCTAACCATAACACTCACACTAATCCCCAACCTAACAATAACCCTATCCCTAAACACCACCCTAACCCTACCCCTAACCCTCACCTTCACCCTCAGCCTCAGCTTAACCCTAAGCCTAAACCTAACCCTAACCCTAACCCTCAAACTCACGCTAACCCTTACTCTAATCCTAGTCCTAACCCTAAAGCTAATCCTCACCCTCACCCTAACCTTCACCCTAACCCTAACCCTCACCCTAACCTTAATCCTAAACTTCATCCTAACCCTCACCCTAAAACTAAGCCTAAACATCACCCTCACTATCACCCTAACCCTAATCCTAACCCTAACCCTCATCCTAACCCTCCCCCTAACCCTTACCCTAAACCTTACCCTAACCCTAACCCTCACCTTCAACCTCATCCTTAGCCTAACCCTTAACCTAAACCTAAACCTAACCTAACACACTCACTCACCCTCACCTTAACCATAATCCTAATCCTAACCCTCACCCTCACCCTCACCCTCAGTGTAACCGTAAGCCTAACCCTAACCGGAACCTTAACTCTCACACTCACCCTAACCCTTACCATAATCCTAATCCTAAACCTAACCCTAAGCCTCACACTCTGCCTCAGCTTAACCCTAACTCTAACCCTATACCTCACACTCACCCTAACCCTAACCCTAAACCTAACCCTAAACCTCACACTAACCCTAACCCTAAACCTCAACCTCTTCCTAGCCCTCACTCTAACAATAATCCTAACCGTAACCCTCATCCTAACCCTCCCCATAACCCTAAACCTAACCCTCACCCTAACCCTAACCCTCACCCTCACCCTCATCCTCAGCCTAACCCTAAGACTAACCCTAAACCTAACCCTAACCCTCACACTCACCCTAACCCCAACCCTATTCCTAATCCTAACCCTAACCCTAAACCTCACCCTAACCCTAAACCTCACCCTTAACCGCAGCCTAAACCTAAGCCTATCCCTAACCCTAAACCTACCCCTCACACTCACCCAAACCCTAACTGTAATCCTACTCCTAACCCTAACTCTAACCCTCACTCTCAACCTCACCCTCACCTTAAGCCTAACCCTAACATTAATCCTAAACCTAACTCTCACCCTCAGCCTCATCCTAACCCTGACTCTAAAACTAAGCCTCACCCTGACCCTAACCCTAACCCTAACCTTATAACTAAACCTCATCGTAGTCCTAAACCTAAGCCTCACCCTCACCCTCACCATAACCGTAACCCTAACCCTAATGCTAAAAACAATCCTAATCCTCACCCTAACCATTACACTCACCTTAACCCTAACCCTCACCCTAACACTTACATTCACCCTAACACTAAATCTAACCCTAACACTAACCCTCACACTAACTCTAACCATCACTCTAACACTAAACCTCACCCTAAAACTAACCCTAAACCTCACCCTCTTCCTAGCCCTCACCCTAAGCCTAACCCTCATCCTCCCCCTAAACCTCACACTAACCCTAACACTAATCCTCAATCTAACCCTCACCCTCACCCTAAAGCTAACACTAACCCTCACCCTAACTCTAACCCTAACCCTTACCGTAACCATCACCCTCAGCCTAACCCTCAACTTTACCCTTACCGTCACCCCCAAGCTAACCCGCACCCTAACCCTAACTGTACCCCTAAACCTCACCCTCAGCCTAACCGTAACTCTAACCCTAACCCTAACACTAAAGCTCCCCCTAATCATAACCCTAACCTTAAACCTCACCCTCACACTCACCCTAGCCCTTACTCTAACTCTAATCCTAACCCTAACCCTCATCCATAAACCTCAGGCTAAACCTAGCCGTCAACGTCAACCTCACCCTCAGCCTAACCGTAGGCCTAACCCTAAACGTAAACCTAAAACACAATCACCCTCACTCTAACCCAAATCCTATCCCTAACATTAACCCTAACCCTAACCCTCCCCCTGACTCTCACTCTAACCCTAAACCTAAAACTAACACTTACCCTAACCCTGAACCTAAACCTCACCCTAACCCTAACTGTAAACCTAATCCTCAACCTCACAGTAAGCCTAACCAAAACCCTAAACATCACCCTAACACTAATCCTAACCCTAACTCACACCCTCACCCTCAGGCTAATCCGAATCCTAAGCCTAACCCTAACCCTCACACACACCCTAAACCTAACCCTAAACCTGACCCTAACCCTAACCCTCACCCTCAACCTCAGCCTAACCCTAAGCCTATCCCTAATCCTAACCCTAACCCTAACCCTAACCCTAAACCTCATCCTAGCCCTAACCCTAACCGTCACCCTCACCCTCACAATAACCTTAACCCTAACACTAACGCTAACAATAACCCTAACCCTAACCCTTAGCCTCACCCTAACCATAACCCTCACCCTAACCCTAACCCTCACCCTAACACTTACCCTCACCCTAACACTAATCCTAACCCTAACACTAAACCTCACACTATCCCTAAGCATCGCCCTACACATAAACCTCACCCTAACCCTAACCCTCATGCTCACCCTAAAATTCACACTAACCCTAACCTTAAACCTCCACCTAACCCTGAAACTAACCTTAACCCTAACACTTACCCTAATCCTAACCCTAGACCTAACCCTCCAACTAAACCTAAATCTAACCATAAACCGCACCCTCACCCTAACACTAACCCTAACCCTAAACCTAACCCTAACTCTAACCCTAATCCTCACCCTCACCATCACTCTCAACATAACTCTAACCCTAACCCAAACAATAACAGTAATCCTAACCCTAAATCTAACCCTAACCCTAACCCTAACCCTAATGCTAACACTCACCTCACCCAAACCCTAATCCAAACCCTAAACCTCACCCTAACCCTAACCCTCACCCTCACCGTAAACCTAACGCTCATCCTAACCCTCACCCTAACCCTAACCCTAACCCACGTTACCCTATCACTAACCCTAATCCTTGCCTTCACCCTAGCCCTCACCCTAACCTTAATCGTAAACCTAATCCTCATCCTAACCCTCACCCTAATTCTAAGCCTAACCCTAACCCTAACCCCAAACCTCACTGTAACCCTAACCCTAACCCTAACACTAACACTAACCCTAAACCTAACCCGAAACCTAACCCTAATCCTCAGCCTCACCCTCACCCTATCCCAAACCCTAACCCTCATCCTAACTCTAATCCTAACCCTAACCCTAATCCTAACCCTCACACTCACCATCACCCTAACTCTAATCCTAAACCTCACCCTATCCCTAACCCTAACCCTCACTCTAACCCTCAGCCTAGCCCTCACACTTACACTTATCCTTACCCTAAACCTCATAGTAACATTGACCCTAATCCTAAACCTAACCCTAACCCTCACCTAAACACGAACCCTAACACTCACCCTCATGCTCGGCCTAAGCCTAAGCCTAACCTTAATCCCAATCCTCACCCTAACCCTAACTGTAACCCTAAACCTCACCCTCACCCTAAACCTCACCCTAACAATAACCCTAACCCTCATCCTCACCCGCACCATAACCGTAACCTTAAACCGAACCCTAACAATAACCCTAACCCTAATCCTAACGCTCACAATAACCATAACCGTCACCCTGACCCAAAACCTCAAGTTAAGACTTACGCTCACAGTATCACTAACCCTAATGCTAACACTAACCTCACACTAACACTAACCCTAAATCTAATCCTAATCCTCAACCTCACCCTAACTAACCCTAACCCTAACCATAACCCTAAACCTCACCCTAACCCTAACACTCACACTCACCCTAAACATCACCCGAACCATAAACCTCAGTCTAACACTAACCCCAACCCTCACCCTCACCCTAGCCTTCACCCTAACCCTAACCCTCATCCTCACCCTAAACCTCACACTAACTCTAACACTAATCCTCAATCTAATCCTCAACCTGACTCTAAAGCTAACACTAAGCCTCACCCTAACCCTAACCCTAAACCTTACCGTAACCCTCACCCTCAGCCTAACCCTCGCCTTTAACCTTACTTTCACCCCCAAGCTAATGCGCACCCTAAAACTAACCCTTACCCTAACCCTAACTCTACCCCTAAACTTCAACCTCAACATAACCCTAACTCTAACACTAACCCTAATACTAAACCTGACCCAAACCCTAAACCTAACCCTCACCCTCACCATAACCGTAACCCTAACCCTAAAGGTAACAATAACCATAAACCTAACCCTAACCCTCACACGAACCATAACCCACAACCTAACACTAACCCTCACCCTAACACATACCCTCACCCTAACACTAACGCTAACCCTAACACTAACAGTCACACTAACCCTAAACCTCACCCTAATCCTAAACCTCACCCTAACCCTAACTCTAACGCTAATCCTCACCCTGACCCTAGCCCTCACCCTAACCCTAATTCTAACCATCACCCTCACCCTAACCCTAAACTTCATCCTCACCCTAAATCTCACACTAAACCTAATCCTAATCCTAAATCTAACCCTCACCTTAACCCTAACCCTAACCCTTACCCTAACCCCAAACTTTAACCTAACACTCACCCTTACCTTAACCCTCAACCTCAAACTAAACATCACCTTTACCCTTATCACCATCACCCTAACCCTCACCCTAACCCTAAACTTCATTCCAACCCTCACCCAACCGTAAACTTAACAATCACCCTAACCCTAAACCTGACCCTCAACCTCACGCTCAGCCTAACCCTAAGCCTAAGCCTAACCCTTAACCTGACCCTCACCCTAACCCTAGACCTCAACCTAACCCTAATCATAATCCTAACCCACATCTTCACACTCATCCTAGCCCTAAACCTAACAATCACCCTAAACCTAATCTTCACCCCCACCCTCACACTCAGCCTAACCCTAGCCTAAGCCTAACCCTAACCCTAACCCTCACACTCACCCTCACCCTCACCCTAATCCTAACCCTAACCCTAACAATAACACAAAACCTCAACCTAAACCTCTCCCTAACCTTAACCTTAAAACTAACCCTAAACCTAACCCTCGACCTAACCCTCCAAATAACCCTAAATCTAACCCTAAATCTCACCCTCACCCAACCCCTAATCCTAATCCTAACCCTAAACCTCACCCTATCCCTATCCCTAATCCTCACCCTCACCCTCACCCTCATCACAACTCTAACCCTAACCGTAACAATAACACTAATCCTATCCCTAAACCTCACCCAAACCCTAAACCTAATCCTAACATTCACTCTTATGCTAAGCCTAATCCAAACCCTAATCCTCACCCTAAGCCTAATCCTCATCCTTGCCCTCACCCTAACGCTAACCTTAACCCTCACCGTAGCCCTAACCCTAAGCCTAATCCTCAACGTAACCCTAAAACTCATGCTCACCATAACTCTAACCATAATCCTCACCCTATCCCTAAACATAATCAAACCCTAACTCTCACCCTAACCCTAACCCTAACCCTCATCCTAACCCTAACCCTCACCCTTAACCTCACCCTAATCCTAACCCTCACCCTAAACCTCACAATAACCCTAACCCTCACCCTCACCCTCACACTCAAATAACTCTAAACCTAACCCTAACAATAACACTAATCCTAAACCAAAACCTAACGCTAACCCTAACCCTAACACTCACCCTCACACTAACCCTAATCCTAAACCTAACTCTCACCCTAACCCTAAACCTTAATCTAACACTAACCCTAGCCCTCAACCTCACCCTAGCCCTCACCCTAACCCTAATCCTAACCCTAAACCTCATCCTTACCCTCACCCTAACCCTAACCTTAACCCTCACCCTAGCCCTAACCCTAACCCTAATCCTCAACGTAACCCTAAACCTCACGCTCACCTTAAACCTAACCCTAAGCCTCACCCTAACCATAAATATAACTGAACCCTAACTCTCACCTTAACCCTAACCCTAACCCTAAAACTTAATCTAACACTAACCCTAACCCTCATCCTCACCCTCAGCCTAACCCTAAGCCAAAACCTAACCCTAGCCCTAACGCTCACACTCACCCTAACCCTTACCATAAACCTAACCCTAACCCTAAGCCTAACCCTCACCCTCAACCTAACCATCACCCTAGCCCTAAATCTAACACTAACCCCAACCCTAACCCTCGACCTCAGCCTCATCCTACCCCTAACTCTAACCCTAAACTTCACCATCACCCTAAAACTAACCCTACCCCTAACCCTAAACCTCACCCTCACCCTAGCGCTCACCCTCAACCTACAACTAACAATAACCCTCACCCTCACCCTAAACCTAATCCGATCCCTCACCCTCAACCTAACCCTAACACTCACCCTCACCATAACCCTTACCCTAACCCTCAACCTAACCCTAAACTTAACCCAAACACTAACTCTCACCCTTACCATAATCCTAATGATCAAGCTAAACCTAACCCTAAAGCTCATCATCACTCTAGCCTCACCCAACCCTAATCCTAACCCTTTCCCTTTTCCTAACCCTCCCCCTAACCCTTACCCTAACCCTCATCCTAACACTAACCCTCAGCCTCAACCTCACCCTCAGACTAACCCTAAGCCTAACACTAAACCTAACCCTAACACACAAACTCACCCTCACTCTAAACCTCACCCTAAACCTAACCCTCATTTTAACCCTCCCCATAACCCTAAACCTAACCTTAACACTAACCCACACCCTCACCCTCAATCTAATCCTAAGCCTAACCCTAATTCTAACCCTCACACACACCGTAACCCTAAACCTAAACCTCACCCTAACCCTAACCCTCACCCTCAACCTCAGACTAAACCTAAGCCTATCCCTAACCCTATGCCTAACCCTCACACTCACCCTCACCCTAACCCTAATCCTACTCCTAACCCTAATCCTAACCCTCAGCCTCAACCTAACCCTCACCTTAAGCCTAAGCTTAACATTAATCCTAACCCTAACCCTCACCCTCAGCCTCACCCTAACACTAACTCTAACACTAAACCTCCCCCTGACCCTCAACCTAAACCTCACGCTCACCATAGCCCTCTCCCTAACCTTAATCCTATCACTAACCCTCATCCTAACCCTCCCCCAAACCCTTACCCTAACCCTCACCCAAACCCTAATCCTCACCCTCACCCTCACCCTCAGCCTAACCTGAAGCCTAACCCTAAACCTAACACTAACATACACACTCAACCTCACCTTAACCCTAATCCTAACCCTAACCCTCACCCTCACCCTCAGTGTAACCCTAAGCCTAACCCTAACCCTAACCCTAAACCCTCACACTCACCCTAACCCTTACCCTAATCCTTATCCTAAACCTAACCCTAACCCTCACCCTCAGCCTCACCTTAACCCTAACTCTAATTCTAAACCTCAGCCTCACCCTAACCCTAACTCTAACCCTAACCCTAAACCTCACCCTAACCTTAACCTTAAACCTCACCCTCACCCTAGCCCGCACCCTAACCCTATTCCTAATCCTAACCCTCATCCTAACCCTCCCCCTAACCTTAACCCTAACCCTCACCCTAATGTTAACCCTCACCCTTACCCTCACTCTAACACTGACACTTACACTAACCTAAAACCTAACACTAACTGGAATCCTAACACTCACCCTCAGCTTCACCCTAACCCTAACTCTAACCGTAAACCTCACCCTCACCCTAGCCCTAACCCTAATCCTAACCCTAACCCTCACCCTAACCCTAACCCTCACCCTCACTGTAACCCTAAACCTCATCCTAACCCTCACCCTAATCCTATCCCTAACCCTAAGCCTTAACCTAACACTAACCCTAGTTCTCACCCTCACCCTATCCCTCACCCTAACACTAATCATAACCCTAATCCTCATCCTAACCCTCATCCTAACCCTAAAACTAACCCTAATCTTTAACGTAACCCAGAACCTCAACCTAACCCTAACCCTAATGCTCACCATATCCCTAACCCTAACACTCACCCTAACCCTGAACTTAACTGAACCCTAACTCTTTTTTTTAAATTTTATTTTATTTTATTTGAGAACATACTGTACAGAGGGGTTACAATTACATTGGCAGGATAATGCATACATTTCTTACCAAGCATTGCAGCCTCCTCCTTTGTTTACCCTTCACCTCCCTTCCCAGGCTTCCCTCTCCCCCCTACCCAATCATACCCCCCTCCCCCCCCCACACCGACATTGTAAAGCTTGCTTTGACATGACATTTTGTAATTCTCCTTGTTGAACAGGTCCACCTGAATCCTTAAACGACTTGTTGTCCCCATCTCCTCCACATTTTATACTGACATCAAATAAAGTGAAAGCGGGGGTTACACTGTGGGGGAGGGACATACAAAGCAACAAAGAAATAATCTTATAAATGCGTTAGAAACACATGCATGAAAGAAACGAAAACATTAAAATACATAACTAAGGATTCATTTTCCTAACATCACATTATCTGACCTTTTCTGCTTGACTCATACCTATACTAGATATTGCAAATAAGGGAAACCATGGGACCTATGTTTCTTTGGGCCTGGCTTACTTCACTTAATATAATTTTTTCCAAGCCTTTCCATTTCCTAACAAATGGGGAAATGTCATTCTTTCTGATGGAGGCATAGAATTCCATTGTGTATATATACCACATTTTCTTGATCCATTCATCTATTGAGGGGCATCTGGGTTGGTTCCATATCTTAGCTATGGTAAATAATGCTGCAATAAACATAGTTGTGCTGGTAGCTTTAGTGTGGTCTTGTTTGTATACATTTGGGTAAATGCCCAAAAGTGGGATTGCTGGATCATAGGGGAGATCTATGTGAAGTCTTTTGAGGAACCTCCATACTGCTTTCCAAAGTGGTTGAACAAGTTTACATTCCCACCAACAATGTAGTAAGGTTCCTTTCTGTCCACATCCCCTCCAGCATCTGTTGTTGTTAGAGTTCTTGATTTTTGCTGTTCTAACTGGAGTGAGGTGATGTCTCAATGTTGTTTTGATTTGCATTTCTTTTATGGCTAGGGATGTTGAACATTTCTTCATGTGTCTATTGGCCATCCTTCTTTCTTCTTCAGAGAAGCTTCTCTTTAAGTCTTTCGCCCACTTATTTATTGGGCAGTTGTTTCTTTGAAGATTTGTTGTTGGGTGGTTTAATTTTTTGAGTTCCAAGTATATTTTAGATATGAGACCCTTGTCCGTTGTATGGCTAGTAAAGATCTTCTCCCAATCGGTGGGCTTTCTATTGATCTTGCTAGCTATGTCATTTGCCCTGCAGAAGCTCTGCAACCTTATGCAATCCCATTTGTCCAACCTTTCTTTGATTTGTTGTGTTTCTGGGTCTCTATTCAGAAAATTTCGGCCTGAGCCAAGGAGACCTAGGGTTTCTCCTATTCCATCCTGTAATGTTTTCAGAGTGTCTGCTTTGAGTTCAAGGTCTTTGATCCATTTGGAGTTGATTCTGGTGCAGAGTGATATATAAGGAGCTAGCTTTAGTTTTCTACATGTAGTTAACCAATTTTACCAGCACCATTTACTGAAGAGGCTGTCTTTCTTCCATTCTATTGTTTTAGCTTCCTTATCGAAGATTAGATGGTTATAGGTCTGTAGGTTCATTTCTGGGTTTTCTGAACCCTAACTCTTACCCTAATCCAAACCCTCAACCTAACCCTAACCCTAACGCTCACCATAACCCTAAACCTAATCCTAACACTCACCCTAACCCTCACCCTAACACTAAACCAAACCGTCGCCCTCACTCTCACAATAACACTAATTCAAACCCTAACCTTCACACTCAACCTCACCCTTAGCCTAACTCTTAGCCTAAACCTAAACCTAACACACACACTCACCCTCACCCTAAACCAAATCCTAACCCTAACCCTCACCATCAACCTAACACTAACCCCAAACCTCACCTTCATCATAATCCTCATTCTAACCCTAACACAAACCCTAAACCTCACCCTAACCCTAACCCTATGCCTCACCCTCACCGTAACAAAAACCCTAAACCTAACCCTAACAATAACCCTAACCCTAATCCTAACGATCACCCTAACCATAACACTCACCCTAACCCAAACCCTCAACCTAAAACTTACCCTCAACCGAACACTAACCCTAACCCTAACACTAACCCTCAAATTAACCCTAACCATAACCCTAACCCTAAACCTCAACCTAACCCTCACCCTCACCCTACTTCTAACACTAACCCTATCCCTAACCCTAACCCTAACCCTCCCCCAAACCCTATATCTAACCCTAAACCTCACCCTCACACTAACACTAACCCTAACCCTAAACCACACCCTAACCCTAACCCTAACCCTCACCCGCACCCACAACCTCAGCCTAACCCTAAGCCTAAGCTTAGCCCTCACCATAACCGTCACACTCACCCTGACCCTAAATCAAATACTAAACCTAACACTATCCCTAAACCTCAACCTAACCCTGACCATCCCATAACCCTAACACTAACAATAACCATAAACCTCACACTAACCCTAACCCTAACCCTAACCCTAAACCTCAACCTAACCCAAACCCTAAACCTCACACTCATCCTAGCCCTCACCATAACCCTAATCCTTAAACTGAACCTCATCCTAACCCTCACCCTCACCCTAACCCTAAAACTCATCGTCACTCTAAACCTCACACTAAGCCTAACCTTAATCCTCAATCTAACCCTCACCCTAACCTTAACCCTAACCCTTACCCTAACCCTAAACCTAACCCTAACCCTCACCCTTAACTTAACCCTCACCCTCAGCCTAAACCTCACCTTGACCCTTACCATCATCCTCACCCTAACCCTCACCCTAACCATAAACCTCATCCTAACCCTCACCCTAACCCTAAACCTAACCATCACCCTAACCCTAACCCTTACCCTCAACGTCATGCTCAGCCTAACCCTAAGCCTAAGCTTAACCCTTACCCTAACCCTCACCCACACCATAGCCCTCACCCTAACCCTAATGCTAATCCTAATCCTCATCCTAACCCTCACACTAGCCTCAACCATAACCACCACCCTAAACCTAATCTTCACCCCCACCCTCACCCTCAGCCTAACTATAAGCCTAATTCTAAGACTAACCCTAACCCTCACCCTCACACTCACAATCACCCTACTCCTAAAACTAACCCTGACCATAAACCTAAACCTCAACCTAACCCTCACCCTAAACTTAACCCGAAAACTAACCCTAACCCTAACCCTCGACCTAAATCTCCAACTAACCCTAAATCTAACCTAAACCTCACCCTCACCCTAACCCTAATCCTAACCCTAACCCTAAACCTAACCCTAACCCTCACGCTCACCCTCACCGTAACTCTAACCCTAACCCTAACAATAACACTAACCCTAACCCAAACCATCACCCTAACCATAATCTTCACCCCCACCCTCATCCTGAGCCTAACCCTAAGCCAAAGCCTAGCCCTCACACTAACGGTCACACTCACCCACACCCTAACCCTAATACTAAACCTAACCCTATCCCTAAACCTCAACCTAACCCTCATCATCCCCTAACCCTAACACTAACAATAAACCTAAACCTCCCCCTAACCCTCCCCCTAACACTAACTCTAATGTTAAACCTCACCCTCACCCTAACCCTAACCATAAACCTCACGCTAAACCTCACCCTAACCCTAACTTTAACCCTCACCCTCAATCTCACCGTAACTCTAAACCTAACCCTAAAAATAACACTAACCCTAACCTTAACCCTAATATTATCCATAATCCTCACCTTCAGCCTCAACCTCAGTGCAAACTTAACCCTAACAATTACACTAACAAAAACCTTAATCCTAACCCTAACCCTAATACTCAACCCCACCCTCACCCTCAGCCTAAACCTAAGCCTAACCCTAGCCCTAACCTAACTGTAACCATAACCCTAACCCTAACACTAACACTAAACCCAACCCTAAATCTATCCTTAATCCTCAGCATCACCCTCACCCTAACCAAAACCATAACCTTACCCTCACCCTAAACCTAAGCCTAACCCTAACACTGACCCTCAGACTCAACCTAACCCTATCCCTAAACCTAACCCTATCCCTAAAACTAACCCTCGCCCTAACCCTCACACTAGTCCTCACCCTAAGACAAATCCTAACCCTAAACCTCATCCTAAACCTCACCCTAAAACTAACCCTAACCCACACCCTAACCCTAACCCTAACCCTCACCCTCATGCTTGGCCTAAGCCTAAGCCTAAGCCTAAGTGTAACTCTAACCCAAACCCTCACCCTAACACTGACCCTAACACTACCCCTAACTCTAACCGTAAAACTCACTCTCACCCTAACCCTAACTCTAACCCATACCCTAAACCTAAACCTCATACTAACCCTAACCCTCACCCTCACCCTCACCCTCACCCTCACCGTAACCGTAACCCTAACCCTAACAATAACCCTAACCCTAACCTTAACCCTAACACTCAACCTAAACATAACCCTCACCCTGACCCTAACCCTCACCCTAACACTTACCCTCACCCTAACACTAACCCTAAAACTAACACTAATCCTCACACTAACCCTAATCATGACCCTAACCCTAAACCTCACCCTAAACCTAAACCTAACCGTCACCCTCACCCTACCCCTCACCCTAACCCTAACCCTCATCCTCACCCTAAACCTCACACTAACCGTAACACTAATCCTCAATCTAACCCTCACCCACACCCTTCCCCTAACCCTAACCCTCACCCTAACACTAAACCTCACCCCACTGTAACCCTGAACCTCAGACTAACCCTCACGTTTAACCTTACCATCACCCCCATGCGAACCCTTACCCTAAACCTAACCCTCACCCTAACTCTCACCATAACCCTAATGACACCACAAAAACTCAACCTCACCCTAACCCTAAACCTGACCCTAACCTTAACCTTCAACCTAACCTTAATCCTTACACTAACCCTAACCCTAAAACTCAATTTAACCCTCATCATAACCCTAATCGTAACCCTTACCCTAACCCTAAACCTAACCCTAACACTCATCCTTATCTTAACCCTAACCCCCAGCATAAACCTCACCTTTACCCTTATCATTATCCTCACCCTAAACCTCCTCCTAACCCTAAACCTCATCCTAAACTTCACCCTAACCGTAAACTTAACCGTCACCCTAAACCTAACCATCACCCTCACCCTAGTACTCACCCTAACCCTAATCCTAACGCTAACCCTCATCCTAACCCTAAACCTAAACCTTACCCTCACCCTCACCTTAATCCTAATCCTAATCCCACCCTAACCCTAACCCTAAACCTCACCCTCACCCTTACCCTAACCCTAAACCTAACTCTCACTCTCAAACTCACCCTCAGCCTAACCCTAAGCCTAACCCTAAACCAAAACCTAGCACACACACTCACCCTCACCCTAACCCTAATCCTAACCCTAACACTAACCCTATACCTCCTCCTAACTCTCACCCTAACCCTAAACCTAACACTAACCCTAACCCTAACCCTCAAGCTAACCCTCACCCTAACCCTAACTCTAACCCTAAACCCCACCCTCATTCTAAACCTCACCCTAACCCTAACACTAACCCTCACCCTCACCCGTACCATAACCATAAACTTAAACCCAACCCTAACAATAACCCTAACCCTAATCCTAACCCTCAGACTAACCATAACCCTCACCCTGACCCAAACCCTCACCCTAAGACTTACCCTGACTGTAACACTAACCCTAATGCTAACAATAACCCTCACACTAACAATAACCCTAAATCTAACCCTAAACCTCAACCTCACCCTAACACTAACCCTAACCCTAAACCTCACCCTAAACCTAAACCTCACACTCATCCTCACCGTAACCGTAACACTATCCCAAACCCTAACAATAAACATAAACCTAACCCTAACACTCACCCTAACCATAACCCTCACCCTAACCCTAATGCTCACCCAAACACTTACCCTCAACCTAACACTAATCCTAACCGTAACACTAACCCGCACACTAACCCTAAACATCACCGTAAACCTAAACCTCAGCCTAACACTAACCCCAACCCTCACCCTCACCCTAGCCTTCACCCTAATCCTAACCCTCATCCTCACACTAAACCTCACACTAGCACTAACACTAATCCTCAATCTAACCCTCAACCTCACCCTAAAGCTAACACTAACCCTCACCCTAACCCTAACCCTCACCCTTACCGTAACCCTCACCCTCAGCCTAACTCTCAACTTTACCCTTACTGTCACACCCACGCTAACCCGCACCTAACCCTAACCCTCACCCTAACCCTAACTGTACCCCTAAACCTCACCCTCATCATAACCCTAACTCTAATCCTAACACTAACACTAAACCTCACCCTAACTGTAACCCTAAACCTCACCATCACCGTAACCGTAACCCTAACCCTAAACCTAACAATAACCCTAACCCTAAACCTAACCCTCACACTAAACATAACCCGCAACTTAACGCTAACCCTAACCCTAACACTAACCCTCACATTAACTCTAAACCTCACCCTAATCCGAAACCTCACCCTAACCCTAACCCTAACCCTAATTCTCACCCTCACCCTAGCCCTCACCCTAACCCTAATTCTAACCATCACCCTGACCCTAACCCTAACCTTCATCCTCACCCTAAAGATCACACTAACGCTAACCCTAATCCTCAATCTAACCCTCAATCTAACCCTAACCTTAACCCTTACCCTAACCCTAAACTTAACCCTAACGCTCATTCTTATCTTAAACCTCACCCTCAGCCTAAACCTCATCTTTAACCTTACCATCACCCTCACCCTAACCCTCACCCTTCCCCTAAACCTCATCCTAACCCTCACCCTAACCATAAACCTAACCATCACCCTAACCCTAACACTCACCCTCAAACTCATGCTCATCCTAAACCTTAGCCTAAGCTGAAAACTTACCCTAACCCTCACCCTCACCTTAGCCCTCATCCTAACTCTAATCCTAATCCTAACCTTCATCTTAACCGTCAACCTAGCCCTAATGCTAACCATCACCCTAAACCTAATCTTCACACCCACCCTCACACTCAGCCTAAGCCTAAGCCTAAGGCTAACCCTAACCTTAACCCTAACACTCACCCTCACCCTCATCCTAATCCTAACCCTAACACTAACCATAACCCTAAACCTCAACCTAACCCTCACCCTAAACTTAACCCTAAAACTAAACCTAACCCTAACCCTCGACCTAACCCTGCAACTAAAATTAAATCTAACCCTAAAACTCACCCTCAAACTAACCCTAATCCTAACCTTAACCCTAAACTTCACCATAACCCTAACCCTAACCCTCACCCTCACCCTCACCCTAAACATAACTCGAACCCTAACCCTAACAATTACACTAATCCTAAACCGAAACCTAACCCTAACCCTAACCCTAACTGTAATACTAACACTCAACCTCATGCTAACCCTTATCCTAACCCTAACCCTAATCCTCACCATCACTGTAACCCTAACCCTCAACCTAACCCTGACCCTAACCCTAACCCTAAACCTAAACCTTAATCTAACACTAATCCTAACCCTCAAGCTCACCCTAGCCCTCACCCTAACCCTAATCCTAAACCTAATCCTCATCCTTACCCTCACCCTAAGCCTAACCTTAACCCTCACCCTAGCATTAACCCTAAGCCTAATCCTCAACCTAACCCTAAACCTCATGCTCACCGTAACCCTAACCCTAACCCTCACCCTAACCCTAAACATAACCAAACCCTAACTCTCACCCTAACCCTAACCCTAACACTCACCCTAAACCTAACCCTCACACTCACACTAACCCTAATCCTAACCGTAACGCTAAACCTCACCCTAACCCTAACCCTCACCCTCACCCTCACCCTCACCCTCACCATAACTCTAACCCTAACCCTAACAATAACACTAATCCAAAACCGAAACCTAACCCTAACCTTAACCCTAACACTAATCCTAACACTCATCCTCAGGCTAAACCTAATACTAAAACCTAGCCCTCACCCTAACCCTAATCATCACCCTGACCTTAACACTAACCCTCAAACTTACCCTCACCCTAACCCTAAACCTAACCCTAAACCTTAATCTAACACTAACCCTAACCCTCACACTCACCCTAGCCCTAGCCCTCACCCTAACCCTAATCCTAAACCTAATCCTCATCCTAACCCTCACCCTAACCCTAACCTTAACACTCACCCTAGCCCTAACCCTAAGCCTAATCCTCAACGTCACCCTAAACCTCATTCTCAACTTAACCCTCACCCTAACACTAACCCTAACCCTAAACCTTAATCTAACACTAACCCTAACCCTCATCCTCACCCTCACCCTCAGCCTAACCCTAAGCCAAACCCTAACCCTAGCCCTAATGCTCACACTCACCCTAACCCTTACCCTAAACCTAATCCTAACACTCACCCTCAACCTTATCCTCACCCTAACCCTAAATCTAACACTAAGCCTAACCCTAAACCTCAACCTCAGTCTCATCTTACACCTAACTATAAATGTAAACGTCACCCTCACCCTAACACTAACCCTACCCCTAACACTAAACCTCACCCTAACCCTAGGCCTCACCCTAATACTAATCCTAACCCTAACCCTCATCCTAACCCTCACCCTAACACTAACCATAACCCTCACGCTCACCCTAACCCCAATCCGAACCCTCACCCTCAATCTAACCCTAACCCTTACCCTTAACGTAACCCTTACCTTAACCCTCAACCTAACCCTAAACTTAACCCAAACACTAACTCTCACCCTTACCATAATCCTAACCCTCAAGCTAACCCTAACCCTAAACCTCATTCTCACCCTAGTCTCACCCAAACCTAATCCTAACCCTATCCCTTTTCCTAACCCTCCCCCTAACCTTTATCCTAACTCTCACCCTAACATTAACCCTCAGCCTCAACCTCACCCGCAGCCTAACCCTAAGCCTAACCATAAACCTACCATAACACACACACTCACCCTCACCCTAAACCTCACCCTAACACTAACCCTCATCCTAAACCTCCCCCTAACCCTAACACTAAACCACACCCTCACCCTAAGCATAATCCTAAACCTAAGCCTAACCCTAACCCTCACACTCACCCTAACCCTAACCCTAAACCTCACCCTAACCCTAACACTCACCCTCAACCTCAGCCTAACCTTAAGCCTTTCCCTAACCCTAGCCCTAATCCTCACCATCACCCTAACCCTAATCCTAGTCCTAACCCTAATCCTAACCCTCAACCTAAACCTCACCTTAAGCCTAAGCCTAATATTAATCCAAAGGTTAACCCTGACCCTCATCATCATCCTAACCCTAACCCAAACACTAAACTTCACCCTGACCCTAAACCTAAACCTCCCCTTCACCCTAGCCCTCAGCCTAACCCTAATCCTAACACTAAACCTCATCCTAACCCTCCCCCTAACCCTTACTCTAACCCTCACCCTAAAACTAACCCTTACCCTCAACCTCACCCTCAGCCTAACCCTAAGCCAAACCCTAAACCTAACTCTAACACACACACTCACCCTCACCCTAACCCTAATCCTAACCCTAAACCTCACCCTCACCCTCACCCTCAGTGTAACCTTAAGCCTATCCCTAACCCTAACACTCACACTCACCCTAAAC
Source organism: Dipodomys merriami (assembly GCF_024711535.1). Taxonomy (NCBI): domain Eukaryota; kingdom Metazoa; phylum Chordata; class Mammalia; order Rodentia; family Heteromyidae; genus Dipodomys; species Dipodomys merriami. Next base: position 87,046 of record NW_027202478.1, on the reverse strand, counting down.
CTTACCCTAATCCTAATCCTAAACCTAACCCTAACACTCACCCTCAGCCTCAGCTTAACCCTAACTCTAACCTTAAACCTCACCCTCACCCTAACCCTAATCCTAACCCTAAACCTCACCGTTACTCTCAACCTCAGCCTAACCTTAACCCTCACCCTAGGCTTAACCCTAAGCCGAATCCACAACTTAACCCTAAACCTCATGCTCACCGTAACCCTAACCCTATCCCTCACCCTAACCCTAAACATAACTGAACCCTAACTCTCACCCTAACCCTAACCCTAACCCTCACCCTAACCCTAAACATAACCGAACCCTAACTCTCACCCTAACCCTAAACCTAACACTTACCCTAACCCTAACTCTCACCCTCACCCTAACCCTAACACTCACCCTAACCCGAACCCTCACTCTCACCCTAACCTTAATCCTAACCCTAACACTAAACCTCACCCTAACCCTAATCCTCACCCTCACCCTCACACTCACCCTCACCATAACTCTAACCCTAACCCTAACAATAACACTAATCCTAACCCGAAACCTAACCCTAACACTAATCCTAACACTCATCCTCAGGCTAACCCTAATCCTAAACCTAACCCTCACCCTAACCCTAATCATCACCCTGACGGTAAACCTAACCCTCAAACTTACCCTCACCCTAACCCTCAACCTCACCCTAGCCCTCAGCCTAACCCTAATCCTAACCCTAATCCTCAACCTTACCCTCATCCTAACCTGAACCTTAACCCTCACCCTAGCCCTAACCCTAAGCCTAATCCTCAACATAATCCTAAACCTCAAGCTCACCTTAGCCGTAATCCTAACCCTCACCCTAACCCTAAACATACACAAACCCTAACTCTCACCCCTAACCCTAACCCTAAACCTTAATCTAACACTTATCTTAACCCTAACCATCACCCTCAGCCTAACCCTAAGCCAAACCCTAACCCTAGTCCTAATGTTCACACTCACCCTAACCCTTACCCTAAACCTAATCCTAAACCTAAGCCTTAAACTTACCATAAACCTAACCCTCACCCTAACCCTAAATCTAACACTAAGCCTAACCCAAACCCTCAACCTCAGCTTCATCCTACCCCTAACTCTAACCGTAAACCTCACCCTCACCCTAACACTAACCCAACCCCTAACTCTTACCCTAACCCTCACCGTAACACTAACCCTCAGCCTCACACTCATTCTCAGCCTAACCCTAAGCCTAAGCCTAACCCTAACTCTAACCCTAAACCTCACCCTCACCCTAACCCTAACCCAAACCCTAACCCTAAACCTCACCCTAACCCTAAACCTGAACCTCACCCTCACCCTAGCCCTCACCCTAACCCTAATCCTAATCCTGAAATTCACCCTAACCCTCCTCCTAACCCTAACCCTAACCCTCACGGTAACCCTAACCCTCATCCTCACACTCACCCTAACCCTGACCCTTACCTTAACCCTAAACCTAACACTAACTGTCACCCTTACACTCACCCTCCACTTCACCCTAACCCTAACACTAACCCTAAACCTCATCCTCATCCTAACCCTTACCCTAATCCTAACCCTAACCCTCACCCTCACCCTAACTCTAAACGTAAACCTCACGTTCATCCTAACCCTAACTCCAACCCTAAACCAAACCCTAAACCTCATCCTAACTCTAACCCTAAACCTCACCCTCACCGTAACCAAAACCCTAAACCTAACCCTAACAATAACCCTAACCCTAATCCTAACACTCACCCTAACCATAACACTCACCCTAACACAAACCCTCAGCCTAACACTTACCCTCACCCTAAAACTAACCCTAACCCTAACACTAATCCTCACACTAACCCTAACCATAACCCTAACCTTAACCCTAACACTATCCCTAAGCCTCACCCTCGACCTAACCCTCCAAGTAACCCTAAATATAACCATAAACCTCACCCTCATCTAAAACCTAATCTTTACCCTAACCCTAAACATTACCTTATCCCTAACCCTAACCCTCAGCCTAAGCCTCAGCCTAAGCCTAACACTAACCCTAACCCTAATGCTCACCCTAATCCTAACCCTAACACTAACCCCAAGTCTAACCCTAAATCTCACACTCACCCTAACCCTAACCCTAAATCTCACACTAAACCTAAACTTAAACCTCACCCTCACCATAGCCCTCACCCTAATCCTAATCCTAACCCGGATCCTATCCCTTACCCTAACACTAACCCTAACCCTCACCCTCACCCTCACCCTAACCCTAATCCTAACCCTAACCCTCAACCTAAACCTAACACTCACCATCACCGTAACACTTACCCTAAAAGTCACCCTGACCCTAAACTTAAACCGAACCCTAACGCTCACCCTAACCCTTACCCTAACCCTAATCCTCACACTCACCCACACCCAAACACTAATCCTAAACCTATCCACATCCCTAAACCTAAGCCTCACACTAACCCTCACCCTAGCCCTCACTCTAACCCTAATCCTAACCCTAAACCTCATCCTAACACTCACCCTAACCCTAACCTTAACCCTCACCCTATACCGAACCCTAACCCTCACCCTGATGCTCGGCCTAAGCATAAGCCTAAGCCTAATCCTAACCCTAACCCTTACCCTAACCCTAACCCTTACACTAACCTTAATTCTAACCCTAAATCTCACCCTCAACCTAACCCGAACCCTATCAATAATCCTAACCCTAACTCTAACCCTCACCCTCACCCTAAAAATAACCGTCACCCTGACCCTAACCCTCACCCTAACACTAACCGTCACCCTAAAACTAACCCTCACACTAACCCTAAACATAACCCTAACCCTAAAACTCACCCTAACACTAACCCTAACCCTCAGCCTCACCCTAGCTCTTACCCTAACCCTAACCCTCAGCCTCACACTAAACCTCACACTAACCCTAACACTAATCCTCAATCTAACCCTAACCCTCACCCTAACCCTAATCCTAACCCTAACCCTAAACCTCAACCTAACTCTCACCCTAAACTTAACCCTAACACTAACCCTACACTTGAACCTCACCCTCACCCTAACAATAACCCTAACCCTAAACCTCACCCTAATCCTAACCCTAAACCTCATCCTCACCCTAGGCCTCACCCTAACCCTAATTCTAACCCAATACTTCTTCCTTACCCTCACCCTAACACTAACCCTAAACCTCACCCTAACCCTAACCCTAATCCTAACCCTAACACTCAAAATAACCCTAACCCTCACCCTCACTGTAATCCTTAATCTAAACCTCACCCTAACCCTAAACTTAACGCAAACCCTAACTCGCACCCTAACCCTAAACCTAACCCTCAACTAAACCCTAATAGTCAACCTTACCGTAACCCTCACCCTCAACCTAACCCTCACGTTTACCCTTACCGTCACCCCTACCCTAACCATCACCCTAACCCTAATACTCACCCTAAACCTCAGTCTAAAACTAACCCTACGCCTAAACCTCACCCTCACCCTAACAATACCTCTAACCATATCCTTAACACTAAACCTAACCCTAACCATTACCTTCAAACTAAACCTAACCATCACCCTCAACCCAACCCTCAGCCTAAAACTACGGGTAACCCTAACCCTAACCGTAACCCTCACACTCAACCTAACCATAACCCTAAACCTAACAATAACCCTAACAATAACCCTAACCCGCACCCTAACCATAACCCTCACCCTAACCCTAACCCTCATCCTAACACTAAATCTCACCCTAAATCTAACCATAAACCTCACACTAACCCTAAACCTCACCCTAATCCTAAACCTCACCCTAACCCTAACCCTAATCCTAACCCTCACCCTCACCCTAGACCTCACCGTAACCCTAACACTAACCCTCACACTCACACTAACCCTAACCCTCATCCTCACCCTAAACCTCACACTAACCCTAACACTAATCCTCAATCTAAACCTCACCCTAACCCTAAACCTAACCCTAACCCTCACCCTTCACTTAACCCTCACCCTCAGCCTAAACCTCACCTTTACCCTTACCATCATCCTCACCCTAAACCTCACCCTAACCCTAAACCTCATCCTAACCCTCACCCTAAACATAAACCTAAACATCACACTAAACCTAACACTCACCCTCACCCTAGACCTCACCCTAACCCTAATACTTATTCTAACCCTCATCCTAACACTCACCCTAACACTAACCCTAACCATCACCCTAAACCTAATCCTGAACCCCACCCTCACCCTCAGCTTAAACCTAAGCCTAACCCAAACCCTAACCCTAACCCTCACACTCACCCTCATCCTCACCCTAATCCTAACCCTAACCACAACCCTAAACCTCAACCTAACCTTCACCCCATCCTTAAACCTAAAACTAACCCTAACCCTAACCCTCGACATAACCCTCCAACTAACCCTAAATCTAAACCTAAACCTCAAACTTACCCTAACCCTCATACTAACCCTATCCCTAAACCTCACCCTAAACCTAACCCTCACCCTCACCCTCACCTTCACCCTCAACATAACTCTAACCCTATCCCTAACAATAACACTAATCCTAACCCTAAACATAACCCTCACCCTAATCCTAACCCTAATACTAACACTCACCCTCATGCTAACACTAATACTATCCCTAACCCTCACCCTAACCATAATCTTCACCCTCACCTTAACCCTAAACCTCAACCTAACCCAAACCTAACACTAAACCAAACCAAAAACCTTAATCTAACATTAACCCTAACCCTCACCCTCACCCTAGCCCTCACCCTAAGCCTAATCCTATCCTTAAACCTCACCCTAAACCTAAACTTAACCCTCACCCTTACCCTAACCCTAACCCTAACTCTCAACCTAACCATAAACCTCAAGCTCATCGTAACCCTGACCCTAACCCTCACCCTAACCCTAAACATAACCGAACCCTAACCCTAACCCTAACCCTCACATTAACCCTAACCCTCACACTCAACCTCACCCTCAGCCTAACCCTAAGCCTAACCCTAACCCTAACCCTAACGCACACACTAACCCTAACCCTTACCCTAAACCTAATCCTAACACTAAGCCTAACCCTCGACCTCAACCTAACCCTAAATCTAACACTAATTCTAAACCTAACCCTCAACCTCAACCTTACCCTAACCCTAACTCTAAATCTAAAACACAGCATGACCCTAACATTAACCCTAACCCTAAACCTCACCCTAAACCTAACCCTAAACCTCACCCTCACCCTAGCCCTCAACCTAACCCTAATACTAACTCTAACCCTCAAACTAACCCACAGCCTAACACTAAACTTAACCTCACCCTCACCCTCACCCTAACCCTAATTTGAATCCTAACCCTCAACCTAACCCTCACCCTCACCGTCACAGAAAACCTTACCCTAGCACTCAACTTAACCCTAAACTTAAACCCAACCCTAACTCTCACCGTAACCCTAACCCTAAACCTCACCCTAAACCTAAACCTAAACCTCAACCTCACCCTAGCCCTCACCCAACCCTAATCCTAACCCTAACCCTCTTCCTCACCCTCCCCCTAACCCTTACCCTAACCCTCACCCTAACCCTAAAACTTACCATCAACCTCACCCTCAGCCTAACCCTAAGCCTAACCCTAAACCTAACCCTCACACTCACCCTAACCCTAACCCTAAAACTCTCCCTAAAACTAACCCTCAACCTCAACCTCAGCCTAACCCTATGCCTATCCCTAACCCTAACCCTAACCCTCACACTCACCCTAACACTAACCCTAATCCTACGCCTAACCCTAACTCTAACCCTCACACTCAACCTAATCGTCACCATAAGCCTAACCCTAACATTAATCCTAACCCTAACACTCACCCTCAGCCACACCCTAACCCTAACTCTAACACTAAACTCACCCTGACCCAAACCCTAACGCTAACCCTATAACTAAACCTCATCCTTGCCCTAATCTTAACCCTCACCCTCACCCTTACCATAACCTTAACTCTAACCCTAACACTAACAATAACCCTAACCCTAACCCTAACCCTCACCCTAACCCTCAACATAACGCTTACCCTCACCCTAACACTAACCCTAACCCTAACACTAAACCTCACACTAACCCTAAACATTACCCTAACCATAAACCTCACCCTAACACTAACCCTAAAACTCACCCTTTCCCTAGACGTCGCCCTAACCCTAAACCCCATCCTCACCCTAAACTTCACATTAACCCTAAAACTAATCCTCAATCTAACCCTCACCCTCACCCTATCCCTAACCCTAACACTCACCCTAACCTTAAACCTCACCTTTCCCTTAACCCTCACCCTCAGCCTAACCCTCAACTTTACCCTTACCGTCACCCTCACCCTAACCCTCACTCTAACCCTAACCCTCCCCCTACCCCTAACTCTACAGCTAAACCTCAACCTCACCTTAACCCTAACTCTAACCCTGAGCCTAAAACTGACCCTCACCTGAACCCTAAGTGTAACCATCACCCTAACCCTAATCCTCACCCCCACCGTCACCATCAGCCTAACCCTAAGCCTAAGCCTAAGCCTAACCCTAAACCTCACACTCAGGCTCACCCTAATCTAATCCTAACCTCAACCCTAACGCTAACACTAAGCCTCAACCTAAACCTCAACCAAATCCTAACACTCACCCTGACCCTCACCCTCACCATAACTCTAACCCTAACCCTAACAATAACAGTAATCCTAACGCTAAACCTAACCCTAACCCTAACCTAACCCTAATGCTAACACTCAACCTCAACCTAAACCTAACCCTAACCCTAACCTTAACGCTAAACCTAACTCTCACCGTAACACTATCCCTCATCCTAATCCTCACCCTAATCCTAACCCTAACCCTAAACCTTACTCTAACACTAACCCTAATCCTCACCCTAAGCCTAAACCTAACCCTAACCCTAACACTCACACTCACCCTCACCCTCACCCTAATCTTAAACCTAAACCTAACCGTAACCCTAAACTTCAACCTAACACTCAGCCTAACCTTAATCCTAAAAGTAAACCTAACCCACACCCTCGACCTAACCCCCCAACTAACCCTAAATCTAACCCTAAACCACACCCTCACCCTAACCCTAATCCTAAACCCTAACCCTAAACCTCAACCTAACCCTAACCCTAACCCTCACCCTCACCGTCACCCTCACAATAACTCTAACACTAACCCTAACTATAACACTAATCCTAACCCTAACCCTACCCCTAATGCTAATACTCACACTCAAGCTAACCCTAATCCTAAACCTAACCCTCAGCCTAACCCTAATCCTCACCCTCACTCTAACCCTAACCCTCAACCTAATCCTCACCCTAACCCTAACCCTAAACCTTAATCTAACACTAACCCTAAACATCAACCTCACCCTAGCCCTCACCCTAACCCTAATTCTAACCCTAATCCTCATCCTTACCCTCACCCTAACCCTAACCTTAACCCTCACCCTAACCATAATTCTAACCCTAACTCTCAACCTAACCGTAACCCTCACACTCACCCTAAACCTAAACCTCACCCCCAACCTCACCCTCAGTCTAACCTTAAGCCGAACCCTAACCCTAAACATATTGCTCACACTCACCCTAACCCTGACCCTAAACATAATCCTAACCCTAAGCCTAACCCTCACACTCAACCTAAACCTCATCCTAACCCTAAATCTAACACTAACACTAAAACTAACCCTCAAACTCAGCCTCAACCTAACCCTAACTCTAACCCTAAACCTCACCCTCACCCTAACCCTAACATTTACCCTAACACTAAACCTCACCCTAACCCTAACCTAAATCTCACCCTCACCCTAGCACTCACCAAAACCTTAATCCTAAGCCTAACCCTCATCCTAACCCTCACCCTAACACTAAACCTAACCTTCACCGTCACCTTCAACCTACCCTAATCCGAACCCTAACCTCAACCTAACCCTAACCTTCATCCTCACCGTAACCCTTACCCTAACCCCCAACCTAACCCTAAACTTAAACCGAACCCTAATTCTCACCCTTACCCTAAACCTAACCCTCACTCCAAACCTAACCCTAAACCTCACCCTCACCCTAGCCCTCACCAAACACTAAATCTTACCCTAACCCTCTTCCTAACCCTGCCTTTAAGCCTTACCCTAACCCTCACCCTAACTCTAACCCTAACCCTCAAACTCACCCTCAGACTAACCCTAAGCCTAACCTTAAACCTAACCCTAACACACACAATCACCCTCATCCTAACCCTAAACCTAACCCTAACCCTCATAATAACCCTCCCCATAACCCTAAACCTCATCCTAACCCTAACACACACCCTCACCCTCAGCCTAATCCTAAGCCTAACCCTAACCCTAACCCTCACACTCACCCTAACCCTTACCCTATACCTCACGCTAACCTTAACCCTAACCCTCAACCTCACCTTAACCCTAAGCCTATCCCTAACCCTAACCCAAAACCTCACACTCACCCTAATCCTAACCCTAAACCTACTCCTAACCCTAACCCTAACCCTCACCCTCAACCTAACCCTCACCATAAGCCTAATCCTAACATTAATTCTAAACCTAACGCTCACCCTCAGCCTCACCCTAACCCTAATTCTAACACTAAAACTTATCCTAATACTAACCCTAAATCTAACCCTAAACCTCACCCTCAGCCTCACCCTAACCCTAACTCTAACACTAAAACTTATCCTAACACTAACCCTAAATCTAACCCTAAACCTCACCCTCAACCTAACCCTAACCCTAACCCTAACCGTAAACCCCACCCTAACCCTAACCCTCACCCTCACCTGCACCCTCACCCTCACTACAACTCTGACCCTAACACTAACAATAACACTAATCCTAATCAGAACCATCACACTAAACCTAACCCTCACACTCATGCTGGGCGTAAGCCTAAGCCTAAGCCTAACCCTAAACCTCACCCTAAACTTAACCCTATCACAAACCCTAACTCTAACCCTAAACCTCACTGTCTCCCTAACCCTAATTCTATCCCTAACCCTAAACCTAAACCTCATCCTAACCCAAACCGTAACCCGCACCCTCACCAACACAGTAACCGTAACCCTAACCCTAAACTTAACAACAACCTTAACCATAACCCTAACCCTCACCCTAACCATAACACTCACCCTAAAGCTAACCCTCACTATAACACTTACCCTAACCCTAAAAATAACCCTAAACCTAACACTAACCATCACACTAACCCTAACCATCACCCTAACCCTAAACCTCACGCTAACCCTTTCACTAACCCTCACCCAACCCTAGCCCTCACCCTAACCCTAACCCTCATCCTCACCCTATCCCTCAACCCCAGCCTCACCCTCAGCCTAATTCTAACCCTAACCCTAAACCTCACCCTAACCCTAACCCTCACCCTCACCCTAACCCTAAACCTAACACTAACCCTAAACCTATCCCTCACCCTCAGCCTCAACCTAACCCTAACTCTAACCCTAAGCCTCATCCTAACCCTAACCATAAACCTCACCCTAACTCTAACTTTAAACCTCACCCTCACCCTGGCCCTTGCCCTAACACTAATCCTAAACCTATCCCTCATCCGAACCCTCCCCCTAACACTAACCCTAACCCTAACCATCACCCTCACCCTCAGCCTAAATCTAAGCCTAACCCTAGACCTAACACTAACAAACAAACTCACCCTCACCCTAACGCTAACCCTAACACTAACCCTTACTCTCCCCCTAACCCTCACCCTAACCCTAACCCTAACCGTCACCCTAACTCTAACTCTAACCCTAAACCTCACCCTCACCCTAACCCTAACTCTACACCTAAACCAAACCCTAAACCTCAACCTAACCCTAACCCTCACCATCACCATTACCCTCACCTTAACCGTAACCCTAAACCTAAACCTAACAATAACCAAAACCCTAACCCTAACCTTCACCCTAACCATAACCGTCACCCTAACCCATAACCTCACCTTAACACTTACCCTCACCCTAACACTAAATCTAACACTAACACTAACCCTCACACTGACCCTAACCCAAACCAAACCCTCAAACTCAACCGAACCCTCACCCTCAACCTAAACCTAACACTACCCCTAACCCTAATCCTCACCTTAACCCTCCCCCTAACCCTATATCAAAACCTCAACCTTACTCTCGCCCTAACCCTAACCCTAAAACTAACCCTAAACCTAACCCTAAACCTAACCCTAAGCCTCAGCCTCAACCTCACCCTAACCCAAACCCTAAGCCTCATCCTAACTCTAAGCCTAACCCTAACCTTAATCCTAATCCTCACACTCACCCTAACCCTAACCCTAATCCTAAACCTAACCCTATCCATAACCCTAACCGTCACCCTAAGCCTCAGCCTAGCCCTCACCCTTAAACTTATCCTAACCCTAAACCTCAACCTAACTCTAAACATGACCCTAAACCTAACCCTAAACCTCACCGGAACCCTCACCCTCACCCTCACACTCATGCTCAGCCTAAGGCTAAGCCTAACCCTAACCCTAACCCTCACCCTAACCCTAAATCTAACCCTAACCCTAAACCTAAACCTCATCCTAACCCTAATCGTAACCCACACCCTCACCCACACCGTAACCCTAAGCCTAACCCTAACCCTAACAACAACCTTAACCATAACTCTAACCCTCACCCTAAACATAACACTCACCCTAAAGCTAACCCTTACCCTAACACTTACCCTAACCCTAACAATAACCCAAAACCTAACACTAACCCTCACACTAACCCTAACAATCACCCTAACCCTAAACCTCACACTAACCCTATCCCTAACCCTCACGCAACCCTAGCCCTCACCCTAACCCTAACCCTCATCCTCACCCTAACCCTCACCCTCACCCTCAGCCTAACCCTAACCCTAAACCTCTCCCGAACCCTCACCCTAACCCTAAACCTAAACCTAACACTAACCCTAATCCTAACCCTCACCCTCAGCCTCACCCTAACCCTAAATCTACCCCTAAACCTCACCCTCACCCTAACCCTAACCCTAACCATAAACCTCACCCTAACTCTAACCCTAAACCTCACCCTCACCCTAGCGTTGGCCCTATCCCTAATCCTAACCCTAACCCTAATCTTAATCCTCCCCCTAACACTAACCCTAACCCTAACCCTAACCATCACCCTCACCCTCAGCCTAAACCTAAGCCTAACCCCAGACCCAACTCTAACAAACACACTGACCCTCACCCTAACTCTAAGCTTAATCCTATCCCTAAACCTAACACTAACCCTTTTACCCTCCCCCTAATTCTCAGCCTAACCCTATCCCTAAGCATCACCCTAACCCTAACTCTAAACCTAAACCTCACCCTTACCCTAACCCTAACTAACTCTAACCCTAACCCAAACCCTAAACCTCAAACTAACCCTAAACCTAACCCTCACTCTCAGCCTCACCCTAACCCTAAATCTAACCCTAAACCTCACCTTCACCCTAACCCTAACCCTAACCATAAACCTCACCCTAACTCTAACCCTAAACTTCACCCTCACCCTAGCCCTTGCTCTAACCCTAATCCTAACCTTAACCCTAATCCTAACCCTCCCCCTATCCCCAACCCTAACCCTAACCATAAATATTACCCTCACCCTCAGCCTAAACATAAGCCTAACCCTAGATCTAAACCTAACAAACACACTAACCCTCACCTTAACCCTAACCCTAATCCTATCCCTAACCCTAACACTAATCCTTACCCTCCCCCTAACTCTCACCCTAACCCTAACCCTAAGCGTCACCCTAACCCTAAACCTCACCCTCACCCTAACCCTAAATCTAACCCTAACCCAAACCTTAAACCTCAAAATAACCCTAAACCTAACCATCACCCTCACCCTCACTGTAACCGTAACCCTAAACCTAAACCTAACAATAACCCTAACCCTAACCCTAACCGTCACCCTAACCCATAACTTCACCCTAGCACTTACCCTCACCCTAACACTAACCCTAACACTAACACTATCCCTCACACTGACCCTAACCCTAACCCTAACCTTAAACCTCAACCTAACCCTCACCCTCAACCTAAACCTAACAGTACCCCTAACCCTAACCCTCACCCTATCCCTCCCCTTAACCCTATATGTAAACCTCACCCTCACCCTAACCCTAACCCTAACCCTAAGACTAACACTACCCCTAAACCTAACCCTAAACTTAACCTAATCCTCAGCCTCAACCTCACCCTAAACGAAACCGTAACCCTAAACCTCATCCTAACTCTAAGCCTAACCCTAACCCTAATCCTAACACTCACACTCACCCTAACCGTAATCCTACACCTAACCCTATCCCTAACCCTAAACCTCACCCTAACCCTCAGCCTATCCCTCACCCTTAAACTTATCCTAACCCTAAACCTCAACCTAACTCTCAACCTAACCCTAACCCTCACCCTGACCCGAACCCTCACCCTCACCCTCATGCTTGGCCTAAGCCTAAGCCTAAGGCTAAGCCTAACCTTAACCCTAACCCTCACCCTAACCCTAATCCTCACCTTCACTGTAACTCTAACTCTCAACTTAATCCTCACCCTAACCCTAAGCCTAACCCTTTAATCTAACACTAACTCTAACCCTCAAACTCACCCTAGCCCTCACCCTAACCCTAATCCTAACCCTAGTCCTCATCCTTACCCTCACCCTAACCCTAACCTTAACCCTCACCCTAACCCTAACTCTAACCCTAACTCTCAACCTAACCGTAACCCTCACACTCACCCTAAACCTAAACCTCACCCCCACCCTCACCCTCTGTCTAATCTTAAGCCTAACATTAACCCTAACCATATTGCTCACACTCACCCTAACCCTTACCCTAAATATAATCCTAACCCTAAGCCTAACCCTCACACTCAACCTAACCCTCACCCTAACCCTAAATCTAACACTAACACTAACACTAACTCTCAAACTCAGCCTCACCCTAACCCTAATTCTAACCCTAAACCTCACCCTCAGCCTAACCCTAAAACTAACCCTAACCCTAAACCTCACCCTAATCCTAACCCTAAACCTCACCCTCACTCTAGCACTCACCAAAACCTTAATCCTAAACCTAACCCTCATCCTAACCCTCACCCTAACACTAAACCTAACCCTCACCGTCACCTTCACCCCAACCCTAATCCGAACCCTAAACCTCAACCTAACCCTAACCCTCACCCTCACCATAACCCTTACCCTAACCGTCAACCTAACCCTAAACTTAAACCGAACCCTAATTCTCACCCTTACCCTAAACCTAACCCTCACTCCAAACCTAACCCTAAACCTCACCCTCACCCTAGCCCTCACCAAACACTAATCCTTACCCTAACCCACTTCCTAACCCTCCCCCTAACCCTTACCCTAACCCTCACCCTCACCCTAACCCTAAGCCTCAAACTCACCCTCAGCCTAACCCTAAAACTAAACCTAACACACACACTCACCCTCAACCTAACCCTAATCCTAACCCTAACACTCATCCTAAACCTCCCCACAACCCTAACCCTCAACCTAAGCCTAACCCTCACCCTCACCCTCAGCCTAATCCTAAACCTAACCCTAACACTAACCCTCACACTAACCCTAACCCTAACCCTATACCTCATGCTAACACTAACACTAACCCTCAACCTCAGCCTAACCCTAAGCCTATCCAAAACCCTAACCCTAACCCTCACACTCACCCTAATCCTAACCCTAATCCTACTCCTAACCCTAACCCTAACCCTCACACTCAACCTTACCCTCACCAGAAGCCTAACACTAACATTAATCCTAACAGTAAACCTCACCCTCAGCCTCACCCTAACCTTAACTCTAACACTAAACCTTATCCTAACACTAACCCTAAATCTAACCCTAAACCTCACACTCAACCTAACCCTAACCCTAACCCTCACCTGCACCCTCACCCTCACCGTAACTCTAACCCTAACACTAACAATAACACTAATCCTAAACAGAACCATCAGCCTAACCCTAACCCTCACCCTCATGCTCGGCCTAAGCCTAAGCCGAAGACTAAGACAAACCCTAACCCTCACCCTAACCCTATCCCTATCACAAACCCTAACTCTAACCCTAAACCTCACTGTCACCCTAACCCTAATTTTATCCCTAACCCTAAACCTAAACCTCATCCTAACCCTAACCGTAACCCTCACCCTCACCCTCACCATAACCGTAACCCTAAACCTAACAATAACCTTAACCATAACCCTAACCCTCACCCTAACCATAACCAATCACCCTAAAGCTAACCCTCACCCTAACACTTACCCTAACCCTAACAATAACCCTAACCCTAACACTATCCCTCACACTAACCCTAACCATCACCGTAAACCTAAACCTCATGCTAACCCTATCCCTAACCCTCACCCAACCCTAGCCCTCACCCTAACCCTAATACTAACCCTAGTCCTCATCCTTACCCTCACCCTAACCCTAACCTTAACCCTCACCTTAACCCTAACTCTCAACCTAACCATAACCCTCACACTCACCCTAAACCTAAACCTCACCCACACCCTCACCCTCAATCTAACCTTAAGCCGAACCCTAACCCTAACCATATCGCTCACACTAACCCTAACCCTTACCCTAAACATAATCCTAACCCTAAGCCTAACCCTCACACTCAACCTAACCCTAAACCTAACCCTAAAACTAACACTAACACTAACACTAACCCTCAAACTCAGCCTCACCCTAACCCTAACTCTAACCCTAAACCTCACCCTCACCCTAACCCTAACACTAACCCTAACCCTAAACCTCACCCTCACCCTAGCACTCCCCAAAACCTTAATCCTAAGCCTAACCCTCATCCTAACACTAAACCTTACCCTCACCCTCACCTTCACCCTAACCCTAATCCGAACTCTAACCCTCAACCTAACCCTAACCCTCACACTCACCATAACCCTTACCCTAACCCTCAACCTAACCCTAATCTTAAACCGAACCCTAATTCTCACCTTTACCCTAAACCTAATCCTCATTCCAAACCTAACCATAAACCTCACCCTCACCCTAGCCCTCACCAAACACTAATCCTTACCTTAACCCTTTTCCTAACCCTCCTCCTAACCCTTACCCAAACCCTCACCCTAACCCTAACCCTAATACTCAAACTCACCCTCAGAATAACCCTAAGCCTAACCCTAAACCTAACCCTAACACACACAATCACCCTCATCCTACCCCTAATCCTAACCCTAACCCTCATCCTAACCCTCCCCATAACCCTAAACCTCATCCTAACCCTAACCCACACCCTCACCCTCAGCCTAATCCTAAGCCTATCCCTAACCCTAACCGTAACCCTCACACTCACCCTAATCCTAAACCTAATCCTACTCCTAAACCTAACCCTAATCCTCACCCTCAAACTAACCCTAATCATAAGCCTAACCCTAACATTAATCCTAACCCTAACCCTCACCCTCAGCCTCACCCTAACCCTAACTCTAACACTAAACCTTATCCTAACACTAACCCTAAACCTCACCCTCAACCTAACCCTAACCCTAACCCTAACCGTAAACCGCACCCTAACCCTAACCCTCACCTGCACCCTCACTCTCACCATAACTCTAACCCTAACACTAACAATAACACTAATCCGAAACAGAACCATCAACCTAACCCTAACCCTCACCCTCATGCTAGGCCTAAGCCTAATCCTAAGCCTAAGACTAACCCTAACCCTCACCCTAACCCTAACCCTATCACAAACCCTAACTCTAACCCTAAACCTCACTGTCACCCTAACCCTAATTCTATTCCTAACCCTAAACCTAAACCTCATCCTAACCCTAACTGTAACCCGCACCCTCACCAACACCGTAACCGTATCCCTAACCCTAACCCTAACAACAACCTTAACCATAACCCTAACCCTCACCCTAACCATAACACTCACTCTAAAGCTAACCCTCACCCTAACACTTACCCTAACCCTAACAATAACCCTAAACCTAACACTAACCCTCACAATAACACTAACCATCACCCTAACCCTAAACCTCACACTAACCCTATCCCTAACCCACACCCAACCCTAGCCCTCACACTAACCCTAACCCTCATCCTCACCCTAACCCTCCCCCTCACCCTCAGCCTAAACCTAAACCTACAACTAACACTATCCCTAACCCTAACCCTCACCCTCAGCCTCACCCTAACCCTAAATCTAACCCTAAACCTCACCCTCACCCTAAACCTAAACCTAACCATAAACCTCACCCTAACTCTAACCCTAAACCTCACCCTCATCCTAGCCCTGGCCCTATCCCTAATCCTAACCCAAACCCTAATCTTAATCCTTCCCCTAACCCTAACCCTAACCCTAAACATCACCCTCACCCTCAGCCAAAACCTAAGCCTAAAACCAGACCTAACCCTAACAAACACACTGACCCTCACCCTCACCCTAACCGTAATCCTATTCCTAACCCTAACACTAACCCTTACCTGCCCCCTAACTCTCACCCTAACCCTAACCCTAAGCATCACCCTAACCCTAAATCTAAACCTAAACCTCAAGCTCACCCTAACACTAATTCTAACCCTAACCCAAACCCTAAACCTCAAACTAACCCAAAACCTAACCCTCACCCTCAGCCTCACCCTAAACCTAAATCTAACCCTAAACCTCACCCTCACCCTAACCCTAACCCTAACCATAAACCTCACCCTAACTCTAACCCTAAACCTCACCCTCACCCTAGACCTTTCCCTAACCCTAATCCTAACCCTAACACTAATATTAATCCTCCCCCTATCCCTAACCCTAACCCTACCCCTAACCATCACCCTAACCCTCAGCCTAAACCTATGCCTAACCCCAGACCTAACCCTAACAAACACACTGACCTTCACCCTAACCTTAAACCTAATCCTATCCCTAACCCTAACACTAACCCTTACCCTCCCCATAACACTCACCCTAAACCTAGCCCTAAGCGTCACCCTAACCCCAAACCTCACCCTCACCCTAACTCTAAATCTAACCCTAACCCAAACCCTAAACCTCAACATAACCCTAACCCTAACCCTCACCCTATCCCTCCCCTTAACCCTATATCTAAACCTAACCCTCACCCTAACATTAACCCTAACCCTAACACTAACACTACCCCTAAACCTAACCGAAACCTAACCCTAATCCGTAGCCTCAACCTCACCCTAACCCAAACCCAAACCCTAAACCTCATCCTAACTCTAAGCCTAACCCTAACCCTAATCCTAACCCTCACACTCACCCTAACCCTAAACCTAAACCTAACCATATAACTAACCCTAACCCTCACCCTAATCCTCAACCTAGCCCTCACCCTTAAATTTATCCTAACCCTGAACCTCAACTTAACTCTCAACCTAATCCTAACCCTCACCCGGACCCGAACACGAACCCTCACACTCATGCTCGGCCTAAGCCTAAGCCTAAGCCTAAGCCTAAGCCTAACCCTAACCCTCATCCTAACCCTAATCCTCACCTTCACTGTAACCCTAACCCTCAACCTAATATTCACCCTAACCCTAACCCTAATCCTAAATCATAATCTAACACTAACCCTAACCCTCAATCTCACCCTAGCCCTCAAACTAACCCTAATCCTAACCCTAATCCTCATCCTTACCCTCACCCTAAACCTAACCATAACCCTCACCCTAACCCTAACTCTAACCCTAACTCTCAACCTAACCCTAACCCTCATGCTCACAGTAACCCTAACCCTAACCCTCAACCTAACCCTAAGCCTCACACTCAACGTAAACCTAACTCTCACCCCACCCTCACCCTCAATCTAACCCTAAGCCTAAACCGAACCCTAACCATATTGCTCACACTCACCCTAACCCTTAACCTAAACCTAATCCTAACCCTAAGCCTAACCCTCACACTAAACCTAAACCTCACCCTAACCCTAAATCTAACACTAACACTAAACCTAACCCTCAAACTCAGCCTCACCCTAACCCTAACTCTAACCCTAAACCTTACTCTCACCCTAACCCTAACACTAAACCTAACCCTAAACCTCACCCTAACCCTAAACCTAAACCTCACCCTCACCCTAATCCTAACCGTAGCCCTCATCCTAACCCTTACCCTAACACTAAACCTAACCCTCACCGTCACCCTCACTCAACCCCTAATCCGAACCCTAAACCTCAACCCAACCCTAACCCTCACCTTCACCATAACATTTGTCCTAACGCTCAACCTAACCCTAAAATTAAACCGAACCATAACTCTCACACATACCCTAACCCTAACCCTCACCCCAAACCTAAACCTAAACCTCACCCTCACCCTAGCCCTCACCCAACCCTAATTCTAACCCTAACCCTCTTCCTAACTGTCCCCCTAATTCTTACCCTAACCCTCACCCTAACCCTAACCCTAACCCTCAAACTCACCCTCAGCCTAACCCTAAGCCTAACCCTAAACCTAACCCTAACACACACACTCACCCTCACCCTAACCCTAATCCTAAACCTAACCCTAATCCTAAACCTCCCCATAACCCTAACCCTCAACCTAAGCCTAACCCTCACCCTAACCTTCACACTCACCCTAACCCTAACCCTAATCCTACTCCTAACCCTAACCCTTACCCTAAACCTCAAGCTAACCCTCACCTTAAGCCTAACCCTAAAATTAATCCTAACCCTATCCCTCACTCTCAGCTTCACCCTAACCCTAACCCTAACCCTAACCGTAAACCCCAGCCTAACCCTAAACCTAACCCTCACCTGCATCTTCACCCTCACCGTAACTCTGACCCTAACACTCACAATAACACCAATGCTAACGAGAACCATCACTCTAACCTTAACTCTCACCCTCATGCTCGGCCAAAGCCTAAGCCTAAGCCTAACCCTAACGCTAACCCTTACCTAACCTTAACCCTATCACAAACCCTAACTCTAACCCTAAACCTCACTGTCACCCTAACACTAATTCTATTCCTAACCCTAAACCTAAACCTCATCCTAACCTTAAATGTAACCCTCACCATCACCCTCACCATAAACCTAACCCTAACACTAACAATAACCTTAACCATAACCCTAAACATAACCCTCACGCTAACACTTACCCTCACCCTAACACTTACCCTAACCCTTTAAATAACCCTAATCCTAACACTAACCCTCACACTAACACTAATTATCACCCTAACCCTAAACCTCACGCTAACCCAATCTCTAACCCTCACCCAACCCTAGCCCTCACCCTATCCCTAAACCTCATCCTCACCCTAACCCTCACCGTCACGCTCACCCTCAGCCTAAACCTAACACTAAACCTAACCGTAACCCTCACCCTAATCCTCACCCTAATCCTAACCCAAAAGCTAACACTAACACTAACCCTAACCCTCACCCATAGCTTCACCCTAAGCCTAACTCTAACCCTAAACCTCACCCTCACCCTAACCCTAACCCTAACCATAAACCTCACCCTAACTCTAACCCTAAACCTCACCCTCAACCTAGCCCTTGCCTTAACCCTAATCCTAATCCTAACCCTCCCCCTATCCCTAACCCTAACCCTACCCCTAACCATCACCCTCACCCTCAGCCTAAACCTAAGCCTAACCCTAGACCTAACCCTAACAAACACACTGACCCTCACCTTAACCCTAACCCTAATCCTATATCTAACCCTAACACTAACACTTACCCTCCCCCTAACTCTCACCCTAACCCTAACCCGAAGCGTCAACCTAACCCTAACTCTAAACCTAAACCTCACCCTCACCCTAACCCTAACCTGGACCCAAACTCTAAACCTCAACCTAACCCTAACCCAAACCCTCATCCTCACCCTCACCGTAACCATAACTCTAAACCTAAACCTAACAATAACTCTAAACCTAACCCTAACCCTCACCCTAAACATAACTGTCCCCATAACCCATAACCTCACCCTAACACTTACCCTCACCCTAACATTAACCCTAACACTAACACTAACCCTCAAACTGGCCCTAACCCTAACTCTAACCCTAAACGTCAACCTAACCCTCACCCTCAACCTAAACCTAACACTACCCCTAACCCTAACCGTCACCCTAACCCTCCCCCTGACCCTATATCTAAACCTCACCCTAACCTTAACCCTAACACTAACACTACCCCTAAACCTAACCCTAATCCTCAGCCTCAACCTCATCCTAACCCAAACCCTAACCCTAAACCTCATTCTAAATCTAAGCCTAACCCTAACCCTAATCCTAACCCTCACACTCACCTTAACCCTAATCATAAACCTAACCCTATCCCTAACCCTAACCCTCAACCTAACCCTCAGCCTAGCCCTCACCCTTAAACTTATCCTAACCCTAAACCTCAACCTAAGTCTCAACCTAACCCGAACCCGAACCCGAACCCGAACCCATACCCGAACCCTCATGCTCGGCCTCAGCCTAACTCTAAGCCTAACCCTAAACCTAACCCTAACACACACACTCACCCTCACCCTAACCCTAATCCTAACCCTACCCTCATCCTGACCCTCCCCAAAAACCTAACCCTCACCCTAACCCTAACACTCACCCTCACCCTAGCCCTCACCTTAACCCTAATTTAACCTTCACCTTCACCCTAACCCTAACTCACATCCTCACCCTACACCTCACAGTAACCCTAACCCTAATCCTCAATCTAACAACCAGCCTGAGCCTAACCCTCACCCTTACCTTAACCATAAACCAAACACTAACCCTCAACCTAACCCTCAACCTCAGCCTAAACCTCACCTTTACCCTTACCATCATCCTCACCCTAACCCTCACCCTAACCCTAACCCTCACCCTCACCGTAACCCTAACCCTCAACCTAACCCTCACCCTAACCCTAACTCTAACCCTCAACCTTAATCTAACACTAACCCTAAACCTCACCCTCAACCTAGCCCTCACCCTATCCCTAATCTTCATTCTTAACCTCACCCTAACCCTAACCTTAACCCTTACCCTAAACCTAATCCTAACCTTAAGCCTCAACCTTACCCTAAAACTCAAGCTCACCATGAACATAACCCTAACCCTCACCCTAACCCTAAATTTAACCGAACCCTAACTCTCACCGTAAACCTAACCCTAACCCTCACTCTCAACCTCACCCTAAGCCTAACCCTAACCTAACCCTAACCTTAACCCTCACACTCACCCTAACACTTATGCTAATCCTAATCCTAACCTTAAGCCTAACCCTCACCCTCAACATAACCCTCACACTAACCCTAACTCTGACACTAACCCTAAACTTAACCCTCAATTTCAGCCTCACCCTAACCCTAACTCTAATCGTAAACCTCACCCTCACCCTAACCCTAACCCTAACCCTAACCCTAAATGGCACCCTAACGCTAACCCTCACCGTAACTCTAACCCTAACACTAACAATAACACTAATTCTAAACAGAACCATCACCCTAACCCTAAAGGTCACCCTCATGCTTGGCCTAAGCCTAAGCCTAAGCCTAAGCCTAACCCTAACCCTCACCCTAACCCTAACCCTACCACAAACCCTAACACTAAACCTAAACCTCACTGTCAGCATAACCCTAATTCTATCCCTAACCCTAAACCTAAACCTCATCCTAACCCTAACCGTAACCCTCACCCTCACCCTCAACTTAACCGTAACCCTAACACTAACAATAACCTTAACCATAACCCTAAACCTCACCCTAACCATAACCCTCACCCTAAACCTAATCCTCACCGTAACACTTACCCTAACCCTAAAAATAACCCTAACCCTAACACTAACCATCACCCTCACCCTCAGCCTAAACCTAAGCCTAACTCTAGACCTAACCCTAACAAACACACTGACCCTCACCCTTACCCTAAACCTAATCCTATCCCTAACCCTAACACTAACCCTTACCCTCCCCTAACCCTCATCCTAACCCTAACCCACACCCTCATCCTCAGCCTAATCCTCAGCCTAACCCTAAAACTAACCCTAACACTCACCCTAACCCTAACTCCATACCTCACACTAACCCTAACCCTAACCCTCAACCTCAGCCTAACCCTAAGCCTATCCCTAACCCTAACCCTAACCCTCACACTCACCCTAACCCTAACCCTAATCCTACTCCTAACCCTAACCCTAACCCTCACCCTCAACCTAACCCTCACCTTAAGCCTAACCCTAACAATAATCCTAAACCTAACCCTCACCCTCAGCCTCACCCTAACCCTAACACTCACCCTAACTGTAAACCTAACAATCATCCTAACCCTAACCCTCACCCTCAACCTCAAGCTCAGCCGAACCCTAAGCCTAAGCATAACCCTTACCCTAAACCTCACCCTCACCCTAGCCCTCACCCTAACCCTAATACTAATCCTAACCCTCACACTAACCCTAACCCTAAACATAACCCTAAACCTAATCCTCACACCCACCCTCACCCTCAGCCTAACCCTAAGCCTAAGCCTAAGCCTAACCCTAACCCTCACACTCACCCTGACCCTCACCCTAATCCTAACCCTAACCCTAACCATAACCCTAAACCTCAACCTAACGCTCTCCCTAACCTTAATCCTAAAACTAAACCTAAGGCTCACCCTCGACGTAACCTTCCAACTAACCCTAAATCTAACCCTAAACCTAACCCTCACCCTAACCCTAATCCTAATCCCTAACCCTAAACCTCAACCTAACCCTAACCCTAACCCTCACCCTCACCCTCACCCTCACAATAACTCTAACACTAACCCTAACTATAACACTAATCCTAACCCTAACCCTAACCCTAAAGTTAATACTCACACTCAAGCTAACCCTAATCCTAACCCTAACCCTCACCCTAACCCGAATCCTCACTCTCACTGTAACCCTAACCCTCAACCTAATCCTCACCCTAACCCTAACCCTAACCCTAAACCTTAATCTAACACTAACCCTAACCCTCAACCTCACCTTAGCCCTCACTCTAACCCTAATCCTAACCCAAACCCTCATCCTTACCCTCACCCTAACCCTAACCTTAACCTTCACCCTAACCCTAATTCTAACTCTCAACCTAACGGTAACCCTCACACTCACCCTAAACCTAAACCTCACCCCCACCCTCACCCTCAGTCTAACCTTAAGCCTAAGCCTAACCCTAACCATATCGCTCACCCTCACCCTAAGCCTAACCCTAACCATAAACCTCACCCTAACTCTAACCCTAAGCCTCACCCTCACCCTAGCGCTTGCCGAAACCCTAATCCTAAACCTAACCCTAATCCTAACCCTCCCCCTATCCCTAACCCTAACCCCAACCCTAACCATCACCTTCAACCTCAGCCTAAACCTAAGCCTAACCCTAGACCTAACCCTAAAAAACACACTGACCCTCAACTTAATCCTAACCCTAATGCTATCCCTAACCCTAACAATAATCCTTACCCTCCCCCTAACTCTCACCCTAACCCTAACCCTAAGCTTCACCCTAACCCTAACTCTAACCCTAAACCTCACCCTCACGGTCACCCTAACCCTAACCCTAACCCTAACCCAAACCCTAAACCTCAAACTAACCCTAACCCTAACCCTCACCCTCACCCTCACTGTAACCATAACCCTAAACCTAAACCTAACAATAAACCTAACCATAACCCTAACCATCACCCTAACCATAACCGTCACCATAACCCATAACCTCACCTTAACACTTACCCTCACCCTAACACTAACCCTAACACTAACACTAACCCTCAAACTGATCCTAACCCTAACCCTATCCCTAAACGTCAACGTAACCCTCACCCTCAACCTAAACCTTACACTACCCCTAATTGTAACCCTCCCCCTAACCCTCCCCCTGACCCTATATCTAAACCTCACCCTAACCCTAACCCTAACCCTAAAACTAACACTAACACTACCCCTAAACCTAACCCTAAACCTAACCCTAATCCTCAGCCTCAAACTCATCCTAACCCAAACCCTAACCCTAAACCTCATTCTTACTCTAAGCCTAACCCTAACCCTAATCCTAACCCTCACACTCAACTTAACCCTAATCCTAAACCTAACCCTATCCCTAACCATAACCCTCAACCTAACCCTCAGCCTAGCCCTCACCCTTAAACTTATCCTAACCCTAAACCTCAACCTAACTCTCAACCTAAACGTAACCCTAACCTGAACCCGAACCGTACCCGAACCCTCATGCTCGAGCTAAGCCTAAGCCTAAGTGTAAGCCTAACCCTCCCCCTGACCCTACCCCTAACCGTATTTCTAAACCTAAACCTCAGCCTCACCGTAACCCTAACCCTAACCCTAAACCCCACCCTAAACCTAACCCTAACCCTCACTTGCACATTCACCCTCACCGTAACTCTAACCCAAACCCTAACAATAACACTAAACCTAACCCGAACCATCACCCTAACCATAATCCTCACCCCCACCCTCACCCTCAGCCTAACCAGAAGCCTAAGCCTAACCTTCACCCTAACCGTCACACTCACCCTCAATCGAACCCTAATACTAAACCTAAACTTATCCCTAAACCTCAAACTAACCCTCAAACGCACCCTAACTGTAACACTAACCCTAACCCTAAACCTCACCCTCACCCTCACCCTCTACCTAACCCTAATCCTCACCCTCACCCTAGCCCTCACCCTAACCGTAATTCTAACCCTCACCCTCACCCTAACCCTAAACCTCATCCTCTCTCTAAACCTCACACTAACTCTAACCCTAATCCTCAATCTTACAATCACCCTGACCCTAACCTGGCCACTAAATCTAACCCTAATCGTAAACCTAACCCTCACCCTTATCTTAACCCTCACCCTCACCCTAAACCTTATTCTAATCCTCAACCTCACCCTAGCCCTCACCCTCACCCTAATCCTAAACCTAACCCTCATCCTAACCCTAACACTCACCCTAACCCTAACCATCACCCTAACCCTAATCCTCACCTCTACCCTCACCCTAAGCCTAACCCTAAACCTAAGTCTAACCCTAACCCTAAACCTCACACTCACCCTCACCCTAATCCTAAACCTAACACTAACCTTACCCATAACCCTAAACCTCATCCTAACCCTCACCCTAACCTTAACCCTAACACTAAACCTAACCTTAACCCCTGACCTAACACTCCAACTAAACCTAACCCTAACCCTAAACTTCAGCCTCACCCTAACCCTAATCCTAACCCTAAACCTAACCTTAACACTAATCATAATCCTAACACTCACCCTCACCATAACCCTAATCCTCACCCTAACACTCACTGTAACCCTAACCCTCACTTTCAACTTAACCCTAATCCTCAACCTAACCCTCACCCTCACGCTAATCCTAACCATAACCCTAACCATAACCCTAAACCTCAACCTAAACCTCACCCTAACCTTAACCCTAACACTAACCCTAAACTTCACCCCCGAACTAAACCTCAAACTAACCCTAAATCTAAACCTAAACCTCACCCTCACCCTAACCCTTATCCCAAACCTAAACCTAAACCTAACCATAATCCTAACCCTAATCCTAACATTCACCCTCACCCTAAACCTAATCCTTACACTCACCCTCACCCTAACCCTAATCCTATCCCTAACCCTTACCCTAACATTCACCCTCACACTCACTGTAACCCTAACCCTCAACCTAACCCTCACCCTAAAGCTAAACCTAACCCTAAACCTTAATCTAACACTAACCCTAACCCTCACCCTCACCCTAGCCCTCACCATAATGCTAATCCTAACCCTAATCCTCATTCTTACCCTCACCCTAACCCTAAATTTAACCCTCAATCTAACCCTAATCCTAACCCTAACCCTCAACCTAACCCTAACCCTCAAACTCACCCTCACCCTCATCCTAAACCTAATCCTAACGCTAAGCCTAAACCTCACCCACAACCAAACCCTCACTCTAACCCTAACTCTAACACTAATCCCAGAACTAAACCTCACCCTAACCCTAACCCTCAACCTCAGCCTCACTCTAACCCTAACACTAACCCTAAACCTCAACCTCACCCTAACCCTAACCCTAACCCTAACCATAAACCTCACCCTAACCCTAACGCTAAACCTCACCTGCCACTAGCCCTCACCCTAACCATAATCCTAACCCTAACCCTCATCCTAACCCACACCCTAACACTAACCCTAACACTAACCCTCACTCTAACCCTAATCCTAACCCTAACCCTCAAACTGACACTAACCCTCACCCTCACCGAAACCCTTACCCTAACCCTAACCCTAACCCTAAACTTAACCCGAACCCTAACTCTCACACTAACCCTAACCCTCACCCTAACCCTATTGCTCACCCTTGCCATAACCCTCACCCTCAGCCTAAACCTAAGGCTAACCCTAACCCTAACCCTCACACTCACCCTAACCAAAACCCGAATCCTAATCCTAACCCTAATCCTAACCTCACCCTCACCCTCAGCCTCACCCTAACCCTAATTCTAACCCTAAACCTCAGCCTCACCTAACCCTAAGGCTAACCCTAACCATAAACCTAACCAAAACTGTAATCCTAACACACCCCTTACTCTCACCCTAACCCTAACCCTAACACTAACCCTAACCCTAAACCTCAGTTTAACCTTCACCCTAACCCTAACTCTAACCCTAATCCTCACACTCACCCTAACCCTCACTCTAACCCTAAACCAAACCCTAAACCTCACCCTAACCCTAACCCTAACACTCATCCTCACCCTCACCATAACTGAAACATTAAACCTAACCCTAACAATAACCCTAATCCTTATCCTAACCCTCACCCTAACCCTAACCCTCACAATAACCCAAACCCTCACCCTAACACCAACCCTCACCCTAAAACTAACCCTAACCCTAACATTAACCCTCACACTAACCCTAATCCTAACCCTAACCCTAAATCTCAACCTAACCCTCACCCTCACCCTAACCCTAACAATAAACCCTATCCCTGACCCTCACACTTTCCCTCCCCCTAACACTATATCTAACCCTAAACCTCACCCAAACCCTAACCATAATCCTAAACCAACCCTAAACCCCACCCTAAACCTAAACCTAACCCTAACCCTCACCCCCACCCTCACCCTCACGGTAATTCTAACCCTAACCTTAACAATAACACTACCCCTAACCCTAACCATCACCCTAACCCTAATCCTCACCCCCACCCTCACCCTTAGCCTAACTGTAAGCCTAATCCTAATCCTCACCCTAAATCTCACACTCAGCCTCACCCTAACACTAACCCTCACCCTTACCTTAACCCTCACCCTCATCTTAACAGTCACCCTCAGCGTAAACCTCACCTTTACCCTTACCATCATCCTCACCCTAACCTCACCCGAACCCTAAACCTCATCCTAACCCTCACACTAACAGTAAACCTAACCATCATGCTAACCCTAACCCTCACCCTCAAAATCACCCTCAGCCTAACCCGACGCCTAAGCCTAAGCCTTACCCTAACCCTAGCCCTCACCGGAGCCCTCACCCTTACCCTAATCCTAACCATCACCCTAACCCTAAACCTCACCTCCACCCTCACCCTCAGCCTAACCCAAAGCCTAAGCCTAGCCCTAAACCTAATCCTCACCCCCATCCTCACCATTAGCCTAACCATAAGCCTAAGCCTAATCCTCACCCTAAACCTCACACTCAGTCTCACCCTAACCCTAAACCTAAACCTAACCATATCCCTAAACCTCAACCTAACCCTCACCCTCACACTTACCCTAACACTAACCCTAACCCTAAACATCACCCTATCCCTCCCCCTAACCCTAACCCTAACCATAACCATAACCATAACCCTCACCTTCAGCCTCATGCTCACAGCAAAATTAACCCTAACCATAACACTAACAATAAACCTAACCCTAAGCCTAACCCAAACCCTAACTCTCATCCTCAACCCCACCCTCACCCTCATCCTAAGCCTAAGCCTAACAATAACTCTAACCTTAAACCTAACCCTAAAACTAACCCTAATCCTCAGATTCACCCTCACACTAACCCAAACCCTAACCCTAACTTTCACCCTAACTCTAAGGCTAACCCTAACCCTAAACCTCACTCTCACACTCACCCTAACCCTAATCCTCAACCTAACCCTTTCCCTAACCCTAGCCCATACCCTAACCCTAACCCTAGCCCTCACCATTACCCTAATCCTAATGCTAAACCTCAATCTAAACTTCACACTAACCCGAACCCTAACCCAAACCCTAACCCTCACCCTCATGCTCGGCCTAAGCCCGAGCCTAAGCTTAAGCTTAAACCTAACCCTAACCCTCACCCTAACCCTAACACTAACACTAACCCTAACTCTAACCCTAACTGTCACCCTCACCCTAACCTTAACTCTAACCCTAACAGTAAAACTAAGCCTCATCCTAACCCTAACACTAACACTAAACCTAACACTAACACTAACCATAACCCTAACCCTAACCCTAACAATAACCCTAACACTAACACTCACACTCACCCTAACCATAACCCTCACCCTAACCCTAACCCTCACCCTAACACTTATCCTCACCCTAACATAAACCCCAATGCTAACTCTAACGCTCACACTAACCCGAAGCATCACCCTAACCATAAACCTCGCCCTAACACTAACCCTAACCCTCATCCTCACCCTAAACCTCACACTAACCCTAACACTAATCCTCAATCTAACCCTCACCATCACCCTCACTCAAACACTAACCTCACCCTTACTGTAACCCTGACCCTCAGCCTAACCCTCAAATTTACCCTTAACTTCAACCCCACCCTAACCCGCAGCCTAACCCTAACCCTGACCCTAACTCGCACCCTAAACCTAACTCTATCCCTAAACCCCACCCTCAACTTAACCCTAAATCTAACCCTAACTCTAACACTAAACTTCACCCTAACCCTAACCCTAAATCTCACCCTCACACTCACCGTAACCGTAAACCTAACCCTAACAATAACACTAACCATAAGCCTCAACCTAACCATAAACCTCACCCTAAACCTAACCCTCACCCTAACACTTACCCTCACCCTAACACTGACCCTAACCCGAACACTAAACCTCACACTAATTCTAACCCTCACCATAATCCTAAACCTCCCCCTAACCCTAACCCTAACCCTAACACTCACCCTCACCCTAGCCCTCACCTTAACCCTAACTTTAACCCTCACCCTCACCCTAACCCTAACCCACATCCTCACCCTAAACCTCACACGAACCCTAAACCTTATCCTCAATCTAAAAATCACCCTGACCCTAACCCTCACCCTTACCTTTACCCTAAACCAAACACTAACCGTCACCCTAAGCCTCAACCTCAGCCTAAACTTCACCTTTACCCTTACCATCAACCTCACCCTAACCCTCACCCTAACCCTAACCCTCATCTTCACCGTAACCCTAACCCTCAACCTAACCCTCACCATAACCCTAACTCTAACCCTCAACCTTAATCTAACAATAACCCTAAACCTCACCCTCAACCTAGCCCTCACCCTATCCCTAATCTTCAACCTTAACCTCACCCTAACCCTAACCTTAACCCTTACCCTAAACCTAATCCTAACCTTAAGCCTCAACCTTACCCTAAAACTCAAGCTCACCTTAAACCTAACCCTAACCCTCACCCTAACCCTAAATTTAAACGAACCCTATCTCTCACCATAATCCTAACCCTAACCCTCACTCTCAACCTCACCCTCAGCCTAACCCTACACCTAAGCCTAACCCTAACCCTCACACTCACCCTAACCCTTATGCTAATCCTAATACTAACCTTAAGCCTAACCCTCACCCTCAACCTAACCCTCACACTAACCCTAACTTTAACACTAACATAAACCTAACCCTCAATTTCAGACTCACCCTAACCCTAACTCTAACCGTAAACCTCACCCTCACCCTCACCCTAACCCTAACCCTAAACATCACCCTAACGCTAACCCTAAACCTTAACCTCAAACTAGCCCTCACACTAACCCTAATCCTATCCCTAACCCTCATCATAACCTTCATCCTAACACTAACCCTAAACTTCACCTCACCCTAACCCTAATCCTAACACTAACCCTCAACCTAACCCTAACCCTCACCCTCACCGTAACCCGTACCCTAACCCTCAACCAAACCCTAAACTTAACCCGAACCCTAACACTCACCCCAACCCTAACCCTAACCCTCACCCTAACCCTAACCCTCACCCTTACCGTAACCCTCACCCTCAGCCTAACCCTCACCTTTAATCTTAACGACACCCTCAAACTAAAACTAACCCTAACCCAAATTCTAACCCTAAACCTCACCCTATCCCTAACCCTCACCCTCACCCTCCACCTCACCATAAGTCTAACCAAAACCCTAACTATAACACTTACCCTAACCCTAATCCTAACCCTAACCATAAACCTCACCCTCAGCCTCAACCGCAGCCTAACCCTAATCCTAACACTAACCCTCATCCTAACCCTCCCCATAACCCTAACCCAAACCCTCAACCTAACGCTAAACCTAACCCTAAACCTAACCGTAATCCTCAGCCCCACCCTCACCCTATCCCAAACCCTAACCCTAACCCTCCCCCTAACACTAACTCTAATCCTAAACCTCACCCTCACACTAACCCTAACCCTAAACCTAACCCTAAACCGCACCCTAACCCTAACCCTCACCCTAAGAATGACAATAACCCTAACTCAACCCTAACCCTAACTATAACTCTCACCTCCAGCCTCATGCTTACCGCAAACTTAACCCTAACCATAACACTAACAATAAGCCTAACCCTAAGCCTAACCCTAACCCTAACTCTAATCCTCAAACCCACCCTCCCCCTCATCCTAACCCTAAGCCTTATCCTAACTCTAACCCTAACCCTCACCATAACCCTAACCCTAACCCTAATCCTAACACTAACCTTAATCCTAAACCTAACCATAAACCTAACCCTAATCTTCAGCCTCATCCTCACCCTAACCCAAACCCTAACCCTAACCCTCACCCTAACTCTAAGCCTAACCCTAAACCTAAACCTCACACTCACCCTCACCCTAACCCTAATCCTAAACCTAACCCTATCCCTAACTCTAGCCCTCACCCTAACCCTAACCCTAGCCCCCACCCTTACCCTAATCCTAATCCTAAAACTCAATCTAACCTTCACACTAACCCGAACCCTAACCCTCACCCTCATGCTCGGCCTAAGCCCAATCCTAAGCCTAAGCCTAACCCTAACCTCACCCTAACCCTAACACTAACACTAACCCTAACTCTAACCCTAAATCTCACCCTCATCGTAACCTTACCTCTAAACCTAACCTTAAAACTAAACCTCAATCGAACCCTAACCCTAACCATAACCATAACCATAACCCTAACCCAAAACCTAACCCTAACAATAAACCTAACCCTAACCCTCACACTCACCCTAACCATAAACCTCACCCTAACCCTAACCCTCACTCTAAAACTTACCCTCACCCTAACATAAACCCTAATGCTAACACTAACGCTCCCACTAACCCTAAGCATTACCCCAACCATAAACCTCACCCTAACACTAACCCTAACCCTCAACCTCACCCTAAACCTCACACTAACCCTAACACTAATCCTCAATCTAACCCTCACCCTCACCCTAACCCTAACACTAACCCTCACCCTAACCTTAACCCTCACCCTTACTGTAACCCTCATCCTCAGGCTAACCCTCAAATTTACCATTACCTACAACCCCACCCTAACCCTCACTCTAACCCTTACCTTGACCCTAACCCTCACCCTAAACCTAACTCTACCCCTAAACATCACCCTCACCTTAACCCTAACTCTAACCCTAACCCTAACACTAAACTTCACCCTAACCTTAACCCTAACTCTCACCCTCACACTCACCGTAACCATAACCCTAACCCTAACCCTAACAATAACCCTAACCCTTACGCTCACCCTAATCATAACCCTAATCCTAAACCTAACCTTCACCCTAACACTAACCCACACCCTAGCCCTCACCCTAACCCTAATTCTAACCCTCACCCTCAACCTCATCATAACTCTAACCCTAACCCTAACAATAACACTTCCCCTAACCCTAATCCTAACCCTAACCATAACCATAACCCTAACCCTCAGCCTCAACCTCAGCCTAACAATAAGCCTAAGCCTAACCCTAACCTAACCATAATCCTAACCCTAACCCTAAATCTAACCCTAACCATAACCCTAAACCTAACCCTAATCCTCAGCCTCACCCTCATCCTAACCCAAACCCTCACCCTAACCTGCACCCTATCCCTAAGCCTAACCTTAACCCTAACCCTCACACTCACCCTCACCCTTACCCTAATCCTAAACCTAACTCTATCCCTAACCCTAACCCTCAGCCTAACACTCAACCTAACATTCACCCTCACCTTAACCCTAACCCTCACCCTAACCATAACCCTCACCCTAACCCTAACCCTCCCCCTACCACTTACCGTCAACCTAACACTAACCCTAACGCTAACAGTAACCTTCACACTAACCCTAACCCTCACCCTAGCCCTCACACTAACCCTAATTCTAACCCTCACCCTCTCCCTAAACCTGACCTTCATCCTCACCCTAATCCTCACACTAACCATAACACTAATCCTCATTCTAACCCTTATCCTATCCTTAACCCTAACCCTTACACTAACCCTAAACCTAACCCAACCCTCACCCTTATCTTAACCCTCACCCTCAGTGTAAACCTCACCTTTACCCTTACCATCATCCTCACCCTAACCTCACCCTAACCCTAAACCTCATCCTAACCCTCACCCTAACCGTAAACTTAAACATCAAGCTAACCCTAACGCTCATCCTCAAACTCAACCTCAGCCTAACCCTAAGCCTAAGCCTAAGCCTTACCCTAACCCTCACCCTCCCCCGAGCCCTCACCTTTACCCTAATCCTAACCATCACCCTAACCCGAATCCTCATCCCATCCTCACCCTCAGGCTAACCCTAAGCCTAAGCCTAAGCCTAAACCTCACCCTCACGCTCACCCTCACCTTCACCCTAATCCTAACACTAACCATAACCCTAACCCTAAACCTCAAACTAACCCTCACCCTAACCTTAACCCTAACACTAACCCTAAACCTAACCCTTGATCTAACACTCCCCCAAACCTAAATCTAACCCTAAACCTCACCCTCACCCTAACCCTAATCCTAACCATAAACCTAAACCTCACCCTAACACTCTCCCTAAACCTCACCCTCATCCTCATCCTCACCCTCACTGTTACTGTGACCGTAACCCTAACAATAACACTAATCCGAACCCAAAAGCTAACTCTAACCCTAACCTTAATCCTAACACTCACCCTCACCCTAACCCTAATACTAAACCTAAACCTCACGCCAACCCTAACCCTCACATCACCGTAACCCTAACTCTCATCCTAACCCTCACACTAACCCTAACCCTAACCGTAAACCTCACCCTAACCCTAACCCTAAACCTCACCCGCACCTAGCCTTCACCCTAAACCTAATCCTAACTCTAACCCTCATCCAAACTCTCACCCTAACACTAACCCTAACCCTAACCCTCTACCTAACCCTAATCCTAACCCTAACTCTCAAACTGACACTAACCCTCACCCTCACCGTAACCCTTAACCTAATCCTAACCCTAAAATTAACCCGAACCCTAACTCTCACACTACCCCTAACCCTCACCCTCACCCTAAACCTAACCCTCACCCTTGCAATAAACTTCACACTCAGCCTAACCGTCACGTTTTCCCTTACCTTCACCCCCATCCTAACCCTCACCCTAACCCTAACACTCAAACTAACTCTCACCCTAAACCTAACTCTACCCCAAAATCTCACCCTCACCCTAACCCTAACTCTAACACTAACCCTCACCGTAACCCTAACCCTAACCCTAACCTAAAAACCTAAACCTAACCCTAACCCTAAACCTAACCCTAATCCTCACCCCCACCTTCACCCTAACCCAAACCCTAACCCTAACCCTCCCCATAAAAATAACTCTAATTGTAAACCTCACCCTCACCCTAACCCTTACCATAAACCTATCCCTAAACCGCACCCTAACCCTAACCCTCACCCTCAACCTCATTTTCACCGTATCTCTAACCCTAACCCTAAGAATAACACTAACCCTAACCCTAACCATAAACCTCACCTTCAGCCTCATGCTCACCTCATGCTCACTTAACCCTAAGCATAACACTAACAATAAGCCTAAACCTAAGCCTTACCCAAACCCTAACTCTAATCCTCAAACCCACCCTCACCCTCATCCTAACCCTAAGGCTAATCCTAACTCTAACCCTAACTCTATCCATAACCCTAACCCTAACCCTAACACTAACACTAAACCTAACAATGAACCTAACCCTAAAAATAAGCCTAACCCTCAGCCTCACCCTCACACTAACCCAAAGCCTAACCCTAACCCTCACCCTAATTCTAAGCCTAACCCT
Organism: Dipodomys merriami; assembly: GCF_024711535.1. NCBI lineage: Eukaryota > Metazoa > Chordata > Mammalia > Rodentia > Heteromyidae > Dipodomys > Dipodomys merriami. Next base: position 52,453 of record NW_027202478.1, on the reverse strand, counting down.
AACTCTAAACCTCACACTCACCCTCACCCTAACTCTAATCCTAAACCTAACCCTATCCCTAACCCTAGCCCTCACCCTAAACCTAACCCTAGCCCTAACCCTTACCCTAATCCTAACCCTAAACCTCAATCTAACCTTCACCCTAACCCGAACCCTAACCCGAACCCTACCCCGAACCCTCATGCTCGGCATAAGCATAAGCCTAAGCCTAAGCCTAAGCCTAACCCTCACCCTAACCCTAACACTAACACTAACCCTAACTCTAACCCTAAATCTCACCCTCACCCTACCCTTAACTCTAACACATACCTTAAAACTAAACTTCATTCTAACCCTAACACTAACCATAACCATAACCATAACCATAACTCTAACCCTAACCATAACAATAACCCTAACCCTCACACTCACCCTAACCATAACCCTCACCCTAAACTTAACCCTCAACCTATCCCTTAAACTCATGCTAACCCAACCCTCACACTAAGCCTAAATCTCAACCTAACCCTAACTGTCACCCTCATCATTACCCTAAACTTCACCCTCACCCTAACCCTCACCCTCACCCTCATCCTCACCCTAACCCAAAACCTAACCCTAACCCTCACCCTAACCCTAATCCTCACACTAACCCTAAACATAACACTTACACTTATGCTCACACGAACCCTCACCTTAACCCTAACCCTAACTCTAAGTCTCCCCCTCACCCTAACCTTCACCTTCACCCTAACCCTCACCCAAACCCTAACCCTCACACTCACCCTAAACCTCACCCTCACCCTAAAGCTAACACTAAACCTAAACCTCACCCAAACACTCACACTAAACCTAACCCTCACTCTCACCATAACCCTAACACTAAACATTACCCTAACATTAAAACTAACACTCACTCACACCATCACTCTAACCATAACCTTAACCGTATCCCTAACCCTAACCCTCACCCTAACCCTCACCCTCAAACATACCCTCACCCTAATCCTAACGCTAAACCTAACACTAAACCTAACACTAACCCTAACCCTAATCCTAACCCTAACCCTAAACCTAATCCTCAGCCTCACCCTCACACTAACCCAAAGCCTAACCCTAACCCTCACCCTAACTCTAAGCCTAACCTTAACCCTAAACCTCATACTCACCCTCACCCTAACCCTAATCCTAAACCTAACGGTATCCCTAATCCTAGCCCTCATCCTAAGCTTAACCCTAGCCCTCACCCTTACCCTAATCCTAACTCCAAACCTCAATCTAAATTTCGCCCTAACCTGAACCCTAACCGGAACCCTAACCCTCACCCTCATACTCGGCCTAAGCCTAAGCCTAAGCCAAAGACTAACCCTAACCCTCACCCTAACCCTCACCCTAACACTAACCCTAACTCTAACCGTAAATCTCACCCTCACCCTAACTTTAACTCTAACCATAACCCTAAAACTAAACTTCATCCTAACCCTAACCCTAAACCTAACCCTAACCCTAACCCTAACCATAACCCTAACCCTAACCCTAAACCTAACAATAACCCTAACCCTAACCCTCACACTCACCCTAACCATAACCCTCACCCTAATCCTAACCCTCACCCTAACACTTACCCTCACCCTAACATAAACCCTAATGCTAACACTAACGCTCACACTAACCCTAAGCATCACCCTAACCGTAAACCTCACCATAACACTAATCCTAACCCTCATCCTCACCCTAAACCTCACACTAACCCTAACACAAATCCTCAAACTAACCCTCACCCTCACCCTAATCCTAACACTAACCCTCACCCTAACCCTAACCCTCACCCTTACTGTAACGCTCACCCTCAGGCTAACACTCAAATTTACCCTTACCTACAACCCCAACCTAACACACACCCTAACCCTAAACATCACCCTAATCCTAACTCTACCCCTAAACCTCACCCTCACCTTAACCCTAACTCTAACCTTAACCCTAACACTAAACTTCACCCTAACCCTAACCCTAACTCTCACCCTCACTCTCACCGTAACTGTAACCCTAAACCTTACCCTAACAATAACCCTAACCCAAACCCTCACCCTAACCATAACACTCACCCTAATCCTAACCCTCACCCGAACACTTACCCTCACCCTAACCGTAAACCTCACACTAACCCTAAACCTAACCCTAACCCTAACCCTCACATGAACCCTCACCCAAACACTAACCCTAACCCAAACTCTCACCCTCACCTTAACCCTCACCTTATCCCTTAAGCTCATGCTCGCCCAACCCTCACACTAAGCCTAAACCTCAACCTAACCCTAACCCTAACCCTCACCATCACCCTCAACTTCACCCTCACCCTAACCCTCACCCTCACCATCACCCTCACCCTAACCCAAAACCTAACCCTACCCCTCACCCTAACCCTACCCCTCACACAACCTTAAACATAACCCTCACACTCACCATAACTCTAACCCTAATCCTCACACTAACCCTAAACCTAACCCTAACACTTATCCTCACACTAACCCTCACCCTAAACCTAACCCTAACTCTGTCTCACCCTCCCCGTAAACTTCACTTTCACCCTAACCCTCAGCGAAACCCTAAACCTCACACTCACCCTAACCCTCACCCTCACCCTAAAGCTAACACTAAACCTAACCCTCACCCTAACACTCACACTAAACCTATCCCTCACTCTCACCCTAACCCTAACACTAAACCTTACCCTATATCTAACCCTAACCCTTACCCTAACCATAACTCTAATCCTAATCCTCACACTAACCTCAACACTAACCCACACACTAAAACTCACCCTAATCATCACTCTCACCCAAACCCTAACCCTCACCCACACCCTCACCTTCAGCCTAAGCCTAACCCTAACCTTAACCCTAATCCTAACCCTGAACCTCACCCTCACCCTGAACCTAAACCTAACCCTAAACCTCACCCTCACCCTCACCTTAATCCTAACCGTAAACCTATCACAACCCTCACCCTAAACCTAACCCTCAACCTAACCCTCAATCTAACACATACCCTCACCCTCACCTTTACCCTCACCTTAACACTCACCCTAAACCTCACCTCACCCTAAACTTCACCCTAAACCTTACCCTCACCCTAACCCTAAACCTAACCCTAACCTTCACCGTCACCCTAACCCTAACCATAACCGTATCCCTAACCCTAACCCTAACCTAAAAACTAACCTTAACTCTCACTGTCACTCTAACCATAACCCTAACCGTATCCCTAACCTTCACCCTAACGCTATCCTTCACCCTAAGCCTCACGTAAAGCATACCATCACCTAATCCTAACCCTAACCCTCAACCTAACCGTAATCCTCTCCCTAAACCTCATCCTCAGGCTAAAACTCATCCTAACCTTTACCCTCAACCTAAACCTAACCCTAAACGTACCCCTCACCCGATCCCTCACCCTAACCCTAACCCTCAACCTAACCCTAACCCTAACACTAACCCTCACCCTCACCATAGCCCTCATCCTAACCCTAATCCTATCCCTAACACTCACCCTAACCCTAACCCTCACCCTCACACTAACCCTCACCCTCACTTTAACCCTCACCCTCACCCTAAACCTCATCCTAAACATAACCCTAACCCTAACCCCAAACCTCACCCTAACCCCCACCATAACCCTAAACCTAACCCTAACCCTCACCCTAACCCTTACCCTCACCTTCACCCTACCCCTCACACTAACTCTAACCCTCCCCCTAACCCTAACCTTAACCCTCATCCTCACACTAACCCTAAACCAAACCCTAACCCTTACCCTCACACTAAACCTTACTCTAACACTAACCCTAACATTAAGTCTCACCCTCACCCTAACCATCACCCTAACCCTTACCCTCATGCACACCCAACCCTCACAGTAACCCTAAACCTCAACCTAACCATTAACCTAACCCTCAACCTCACCCTAACCCTAAACCTAATCATAACCCTAAACCTCATCTTCACCCTCTCCCTTACCCTAAACCTAACCCACACCCTCAACCTCAGTCTCACCCTAACCCTCACACTCACCCTCAACCTAACACTAACCCTAACCCTAACCTTCACCCTAAACTTAACCCTCACCCTGAACTTAACCCTAACCCTCACCCTAACCCTGAACCTAACCCTTACCCTCACCCTAAACCTAACCCTAAACCTAAACCTCACACTAAACTTAACCCTCACCCTCACCCTAACTCTCACCATAACAATAATCTTAACGCTAACCCTAAACCTAACCCTCACCCTCACCCTAACGCTAACCCTAACCATAACAAAAACCCTATTCCTATGCCTAATCCTAACACTCATCCTCACTCTCACCCTAACCCTAACTCTAACCCTAAGCCTAACCCTAACAATAACCCTAACCCTAACCCTACCCCTCACACTAACCCTAATACTAACCCCAACCCTCAGCCTACTCCTCATCCTAAACCTAAACCTAATCCTAAACCTCGGCCTAACTCTACAGATCACCCCAACCCTAACCCTCACCCTCACCCTCACCCTAGTGTAACCCTAACCCTAACCCTAATTCTAACCATGAACCTCACCCTCACCCTGAAACTAACTTTAAAACTAACACTCACCCTCACCATCACCCTAACCCTAACCTTACCCGTATCCCTAACCCTCACCCTCACTTTAACACTCACCCTAACACATAGCCTCACCCTAATCCTAACCCTAACCCTAAAACTAACCCTCACCTTAAACCTAACCCTCTCCTTCAACCTCACTCTCAACCTAAACCTCACCCTAAACCTTACCCCCACACTAACCATAACCCTAACCCTAACCTTCATCCTCACACTAACACTAACCCTAACACTAACCCTCACCCTAATGTTAACCCTTACCCTAAACCTCACCCTCACCCTAACCCTCACCGTCACCCTAACCCTCACCCTTTCTCTAAATATCACCCTTACACTAACCCTCTCCCTAACACAAACCCTAACCCTGACCCTTAGCCTCACCCTCACCATCACCCTCACCCTAAGCCTAACCCCAAACCTAACCCTAATCCTAAACCTAACCCTCTCCCTCACCCTCACGCTAACCCTAATGTTAACCCTAACCCTAACCCTCACCCTATCCCTCACCCTCAACATAACCCTAACCCTAAAACTCACCCTCAACATAACCCTAACCCAAACGCTCACCCTAATGCTAACCCTAACACTCAACCTCACACTAACCCTCAACGTCACCCTAACCCTCACCCAAACCCTATCCCTCACAATCACCCTAACCCTCACCCTTTCCTTAACCCTCACCCTTTCCCTAAATATCACCCTAACACTAACCCTCACCCTAACCCTAACCCTAACCTGACCTGAAACCTCACCTTAACCATTACCCTAACTCTAAGCCTAACCGTAAACCTAACCCTAATCTTAAACCTAACTCTCTCCTTCACCCTCATGCTAACCCTAATGCTATCCCTAACCCTAACCCCCACCCTCACCCTAACCCTAAACCTAACCCTAACAATACCCCTAACCCTAACCCTAAACCTATCCCTTACTCTCAACCTCACCCTAACCCTAACCTTCACCCTCACCCTAACCCTAACACTAAACCTAACCCTCACCCTAACACTCACCCTAACACTCACACTAAACCTAACCCACACTCTCACCCTAACTCTCACACTAAACCTTACCCTAAACCTAACCCTAAACCTTACCCTCACCCTAACTCTAATCCTCACACTAACCCTAACCCTAACCCTAACCCTCATCATAACCCTCACCCTCACTCTAACCCTAACCTTAACTCTCACCCTAATGCTAACACTCACCCTCACCCTCACCCTCATCCTAACCCTCACCATCACCCTAAACCCAACCCAAACCCTAACCCTCACACTCACTCTAACCGTCACCCTCACCATAACCCACACCCTCACCCTAAGTATCACCCTAACCCTAACCCTCACCCTAAACCTAACCCTAACCCTGACCCTAGGCATCACTCTCACCATGACCTTCACCCTAAGCCTAACTGTAAACCTAACCCTAATCCTAAACCTAAATCTCTCCCTCACCCTCATGCTAACCCTAAAGCTAATCTAAACCCTAAACCTCACTATAACCCTTACTCTCACCCTAACCCTAACACTAATCCTCACACTAACCCTGACCCTAACCCTCACCCTAAACCTAAACCTAACCCTCACCCCCAACCTAACCCTAATCCTCAAGCCTTAGCCTAACGCTAAGCCTAACCATAATCCTAACCCAGAACCTCACCCTCACCCTGAACCTAACCCTAAAACTAACCCTCACCCTCATCATCACCCCAACCCTAACCCTAAACTTATCCCTAACCCTCATTCTAACGCTAACCTTAACCCTCACTCTAACACATACCCGCACGCTAATCCTAACACTATTCCTCACCCTAACACTCACCTTAACCCTAATACTTTCCCTAAACCTCACCCTCACACTAAACCTCACCCGAACCCTTACCCTCACCCTAACCCTAACTCTAAACCTACCCCTCACCCTAAAACTCACCATAACCCTAACCCTAATCCTAACCCTCAACCTCACCATAACCCTAACCCTCACCCTAATGATAACCCTCACCCTCACCCCCACCCTCACCCTAACACTTACCGTCACACTAACCTTAACCCACACCCTAAACCTCACACTCACCCTAACCGTAACCCTCACCATAACCCAAAACCTCACCCTAAGTATCACCCTAACCCTAACCCTCACCCTAACCTTAAACCTAACCCTCACCCTAAGCCTCACCCTCACCATGACACTCACGCTAAGCCTAACCGTAAACCTAACCCTAATTCTAAACCTAAACCTCTCCCTCACCCTCATGCTAACCCTAACGCTAACCTTAAACCTAAACCTCAACATAACCCTTACTCTCACCCTAACCCGAACCCTAATCCTCACACTAACCCTAACCCTCACCCTAAAACTAACCCTAACCCTCACCCTCACCCTAACCCTAACACTCAGCCTTACCCTCACCCTTAGCCTAACCGTAACCCTAACCCTAATCCTAACCCTGAACCTCACCCTCACCCTAACCCTAACCCTAACCCTAATCCTAAAGCGGAACCTCACCCTCACCCTGAACCGAAAATTAAAACTAACCCTCAACCTCACCGTTACCCTAACCATTACCCTAACCGTATCCCTAACCCTCACCCTCACCCTAAACCTCACCCTAACCCTCACCCTAACACATACCCTCACCATAATCCAAACCCCAACCCTCATCCTAACCCTAACCCTATCCCTAAACCTCATCCTCACCCTAAAACTCATTCTAACCTTTACCCTCACCCTAAACCTAACCCTGAAAGTACACCTCAACCGAACCCTCACCCTAACCCTAACCCTTAACCTAACCCTAACCCTAACCCTAACCCTCACCCTCACCCTAGCCCTCATCCTAACGCGAATTCTAACCCTAAACCTCACCCTAACCCTAACCCTCACCCTCACCCTATCCTCATGCTAAACATAACCCTTACCCTAACCCCAACCATCACCTTAATCCCCACTATAACACAAAACCTAACCCTAACCCTCACCCTAACCCTTACGCTCACAGTCACCCTACTCCTCACACTAAACCTAACCCTCCCCCTCCCCCAACCCTAATCCCAATCCTCATACTAACCCTAAACCAAACCCTAACCCTTACCCTCATACTGACCCTCACCCTAACACTAACCCTAAACTTAAGTCTCACCCTCACTCTAACCCTCAACCTAACCCTTACCCTCACGCTCACCCAACCCTCAAACTAACCCTAAACCTCAACCTAAACGTTAACCTAACCCTCAACCTCATCCTAACCCTAACCCTAATCCTAACCCTAAACCTCATCTTCACCCTCTCCCTTAACCTAAACCTAACCCTCACCCTCAACCTCACCCTCACACTAACCCTCACCCTCACCCTCACCCTAACACTAAACCTAACCCTAACCCTCACCCTAAACTTAACCCTCACCCTAGACTTAGCCCTAACCCTCACCCTCACCCTCACCCTAACCCTAAACCTAACCGTAACACTCACCCTAACCCTAACCCTAACCCTAACCCTAAGGCTAACCCTAAATCTCAACCAAACCCTAACCCTCACCCTAACATTTACCCTCACCCTAATCCTAACCCTAAACCTATCTTATACCCGAAACCTAACCCTCACCCTCACCCTAACCCTTACCCTAACCATAACAAAAACCATATTCCAAAGCCTAATCCTAACACTCATCCTCACCCTTACCCTAACACTAACTCTAACCCTAAGCCTAACCCTAACAATAACCCTAACCCTAAACCTCACCCTAATCCTAATCCTAACCCCAACCCTCAGCCTAATCCTCATCCTAAACCTAAACCTAATCCTAAACCTTGCCCTAACCCTAAAGATCACCCTAAACCTAACCCTCACCCTCACCCTCACCCTAACCCTAAACCTAACCCTAACCCTCACCCTAACCCTAATCCTAACCCTAATGCTAACCCTAAAGCTCAACCTTACCCTAAACCTCACCCTAACATTTACCCTCACCCTAAACCTAACCCTAAACCTAACTCTCACACTAAACCTAACCCTCACCCTCACCCTAACCCTAAACCTAACAATAATCCTAACGCTAAGCCTAAACCTAAGCCTCACACTCACCCTAACGCTAACCCTAACCATAACAAAAACCACATTCCTAAGCCTAATCCTAACACTCATCCTCACCCTCACCCTAACACTAACTCTAACCCTAAGCCTAACCCTAACAATAACCCTAACCCTAAACCTCACCCTAATCCTAATCCTAACCCCAACCCTCAGCCTAATCCTCATCCTAAACATAAACCTAATCCTAAACCTCGCCCTAACCCTAAAGATCACCCTAACCCTCACCCTCACCCTCACCCTAGCCTAACCCTAACCCTAAACCTAATTCTAACCATGAACCTCACCCTCAACCTAAACCTAAACATAACCCTAACACTCACCCTCATCGTAACCCTAAACCTAACCCTATCCCTAACCCTCACCCTAACTTTAATCCTCACCCTAACCCTCACCCTAACATATACCCTCACCCTAACCCTAATCCTAACCCTCACCCTAGCCCTCACTTCAACCCTACCACTCTCCTTAAACCTCACTCTCAACCTAAACCTCATCCTAAACCTAACCCTCACCCTAACCATAACCCTAACCTTAACCCTAATCCTCACAGTAACACTAACCCTAACCCGAACCCGAACCCGAACCCTAACTCTCACCCTCAACATAATCTGAACCCTAACCCTCACCCTAATGTTCACCCTAACCCTAAACCTCACCCTCACCCTATCCCTCACCGTCACCCTAACCCTCAACAAAACCCTAACCCTCACACTCACCCTAAGCCTCACCCTCACCATCACTCTCACCCTAAGCCTAACCCCAAACCTTATCCTAATCCTAAACCTAACCCTCTCCCTCACCCTCACGCTAACCCTAATGCTAACCCTAACCCTAACCCTCACCCTAACACTCATCCTCAACATAAGCCTAACCCTAAAACTCACCCTCAACATAAACCTAACCTTAACCCTCACCCTAATGCTAACCCTATCCCTCACCTTCACCCTAACCCTCACCATCACCCTAACCCTCACCCAAACCCTAACCCTCACAATCACCCTAAACCTCACCCTCACCTTAACCCTCACCTTTCCCTAAATATCACCCTAACAATAACCCTCACCCTATCCCTAACCCTAATCCTGACCTGAAGCCTCACCCTAACCATCACCCTAACCCTAACCCTAACTGTAAACCTAACCCTAATCCTAAACTTAACTCTCTCCTTCACCCTCATGCTTACCCTAATGCTATACCTAAACCTAACCCTCACCCTCACCCTAACCCTAAACCTAACCATAACCCTAACAATAACCCTAACCCTTATATTATACCTATCCCTAACCCTCACCCTCACCCTAACCCTAACCCTCACCCTCACCCTAACCCTAACACTAAACCTAACCCTCACCCTAACCCTCACCCTAACACTCACACTAAACCTAACCCACACTCTCACCCTAACCCTAACACTAAACCTTACCTTAACCCTAACCCTAACCCTTACCCTCACACTCACCCTAACCCTAACCCTAATCCTCACACTATCCCTAACACTAAACATAGCCCTAATCATAACCCTCACCCGAACCCTCACCCTCACCCTAAACCTCACTGTCACCCTAACCCTAACTCACACACTAACCCTCACACTCAACCTAACAGTCACCCTCACCATAATCCACACCCTCACCATAAGTATCACTCTAACCCTAACCCTCACCCTAACCCTAACCCTAACCCTCACCCTAAGCCTCACCTTCACCATGACACTCACCCTAAGCCTAACTGTAAACCTAACCCTAATTCTAAACCTAAACCTCTCCCTCACCCTCATGCTAACCCTAACGCTAACCTTAAACCTAAACCTCACCATAACCCTTACTCACACCCTAACCCGAACGCTAATCCTCACACTAACCCTAACCCTCATCCAAAACCTAACCCTAACCCTCACACTCACCCTAACCCTAACACTCAGCCTTACCCTGACCCTTAGCCTAACCATAACCCCAACCCTAATCCTAACCCTGAACCTCACCCTCACCCTGAACCTAACCCTAAAACTAACCCTCACCCCCATCGTCACCCGAACCATAAACCTAAGCCTATCCCTAACCCTCATCCTAACCCTAACCCTAACCCTCACTCTAACACATACCCTCACCCTAATCCTAACGCTATCCCACACCCTAAAACTCACCTTAACACCAACCCTCTCCCTAAACCTCACCCTCATCTGAAACCTCACCCGAACGCTTACCCTCACCCTAAACCTAACCCTAAACCTACCCCTCATCCAAATCCTCACCCTAACCCTAACCCTCACCCTCATCCTAACCCTAACCCTAAACCTCACCTTCACCCTAGCCCTCATTCTAACACTAATCCTAACCCTAACCCTCACTCTAACCCTAAAGCTAAACATAACCCTAACCCTAACCCCAACCATCACCTTAACCCCCACTATAACACAAAACCTAACCCTAACCCTCACCCTAACCCTTACACTCACCGTCACCTTACTCCTCACACTAAACCTAACCCTCCCCCTCCCCCTAACCTTAATCCCAATCCTCACACTAACCCTAAACCAAAACCTAACCCTTACCCTCATACTGACCCTCACCCTAACACTAACCCTTAAGTCTCACCCTCACCCTAACCCTCAACCTAATCCTTACCCTCACGCTCACCCAACCCTCAAACTAACCCTAAACCTCAACCTAAACGTTAACCTAACCCTCAACTTCATCCTAACCCTAACCCTAATCCTAACCCTAAACCTCATCTTCACCCTCTCCCTTAACCTAAACCTAACCCTCACCCTCAACCTCACCCTCACACTAACCCTCACCCTCACCCTAACACTAAACCTAACCATAACCCTCACCCTAAACTTAACCCTCACCCTAAACTTAGCCCTCACCCTAACCCTAAACCTAACCCTAACACTCACACTAACCTTAACCCTAACCCTAATGCTAACCCTAAAGCTCAAACTTACCCTAACCCTCACCCTAACATTTACCCTCACCCTAAACCTAACCCTAAACCTATCTTATACCCGAAACCTAACCCTCACCCTCACCCTAACCCTAACCCTAACCATAACAAAAACCATATTCCAAAGCCTAATCCTAACACTCATCCTCACCCTCACCCTAACACTAACTCTAACCCTAAGCCTAACCCTAACCCTAAACCTCACCCTAATCCTAATCCTAACCCCAACCCTCAGCCTAATCCTCATCCTAAAACTAAACCTAATCCTAATCCTTGCCCTAACCCTAAAGATCACCCTAAACCTAACCCTCACCCTCACCCTCACCCTCACCCTAACCATAATTCTAACCCTAAAGCTCAACCTTACCCTAAACCTCACCCTAACACTTACCCTCACCCTAAACCTAACCCGAAACCTAACTCTCACACTAAACCTAACCCTCACCCTCACCCTAACCCTAAACCTAAACCCTAAACCTAACAATAATCCTAACGCTAAACCTAAACCTAACCCTCTCCCTCACCCTAACGCTAACCCTAACCATAACAAAAACCATATACCTAAGCCTAATCCTAATACTCATCCTCACCCTCAACCTAACACTAACTCTAACCAAAAGCCTAACCCTAACCCTAAACCTCACCCTAACCCTCAACCTAACCCAAAATCTAAAACTAACCCTAACCCTAATCCTCACCCTCAGCCTCACCCTAACCCTAATTCTAACCCTAAACCTCATCCTCACCCTAATCCTAATCCGAACCCAAACCCTCAACCTAACCCTAACCCTCATCCTCAACATAACCCTTACCCTAACCCTCCCCTTAACCCTAAACTTAACCCAAACCCTAAACCTCACCCTAACCCTAACTCTCACCCTCAGCCTCACCATCAGCCGAACCCTAAGCCGAACCCTAAACATAAACTTAACACACACACTCACCCTCACCCTAAACCTAATCCTAAACCTAACCCTAACCCTAACCCTAAAACTCCACCTAACTCTCACCATAACCCTAATGCTAACACTAACCCTAACTCTCAACCTAACCGTCACCCTAACCCTAACTCTAAACCTAAACCTCCTGCTCACCCTAAACCTAACTCTAACCCTAATCCAAACCCTAAACCTCAACCTAACCCTAAACTTAACCCTAAACCTAAAGCTTAACCTAAACCTCATCCTAACCCTAACCCTAACTCTCAACCTCACCCTCACCATAACCGTAACCCTAACCCTAACTCTAACAATAAACCTCATCCTAAACCTAACCCTCACCTTAACACTTACCCTCACACTAACACTAACCTTAACTCTAACACTAACCCTAACCATCACCCTAACCCTAACCCTCACTCTAACCCTATCCCTAACCCTCACCCTCACCCTAGCCCTCACCCTAACACTAACCCATATCCTCACCCTAACCCTCACACTCACCCTCACCCTAAGCCTAACCCTAACCCTAATCCTAGTCCTAAACCTATCCCTGACCCTCAACCTCACCCTAACCCTAACCACAAAACTAACACTAACCCTAACCCTAAACCTCACCCTCAGCCTCACCTAAACCTAACGCTAATCCTAAACCTCACTGTCACCCTAACCCTAAACCTAAACCTAACCATAAACCTCACCCTCACCCTAGACCTTACCCTAACCCTAATCCTAACCCTAATACTCATACTAACCCTCCCCCTAACGCTAACCATAACCCTCACCCTAACCCTCAACCTCACCCTCACCCTCAGCCTAAACCTAAGCCTAACACTAGACTTAACCCTAACACACACACTCACCCTCAACCTAATCCTAATCCTATCCCTAACCCTAACTGTAACCCTCCCCTTAACTATCGCCATAACCCTAACCCTAAACTTCACCCTAAGCCTAACTATAACCCTAAACCTCACCCTCACCCAAAACCTAACTGTAACCCTAACCCCAACCTAAACCTCAACCTAACCCTAACCCTATCCCTCACCCTCACAGTAACCGTAACCCTTAACCTAACCCTAACAATAACCCTAACCCTAATCCTAACCTTCACCCTTACCGTAACACTCACCCTAACCCATATCCTAAACCTAACACCCTCATCCTAACACTAAACCTAAACCTAACACTAACCCTCACACTAACCGTAAACTTAACCCTACCCTAAACCTCAACCTAAACCTCACCCTCAACCTAACCCTAACAGTAACCCTAGTCCTAACACTCACCTTAACCCTCCCCCCTCACCCTAAGCGTAAGCCTCACCTTTACAATTACCATCATCCTCACACTAACCTCACCCTAACACTAAACCTCATTCTAACCCTCACCCTAACCGTAAAGCTAACCCTCACCCTAACCCTCACACTCACCCTCAACCTAAACCTAATCCTAAAGGTAAACCTATCCCTCAACCTCAACCTAACCTTCACCCTCACACTAACCAAATCAGTAACCTTAATCCTAAACCTCTCCGTAACCCTCCCCCTAAACCTAACTCTAACCCTAAACCTCACCCTCACCCTAACCCTAACCCTTATCCTAAACCTCACCATAAGCCTAACCCTCAAACTCACCCTCAACTTCACCGTAACTCTAACCCTAACGGTAACAATAACACTAACCTTAACCCTAACCATGAGGTTAATGGTCACTCTCAGCCTCACCCTCACCGCAAACTTAAACCTAAACATAACCCTAACAATAACCCTAACTCTAAGCCTAACCCTAAAACTAACCCTAAACCTAAACCTAACCCTCACCGTAACCCTAACCGTAACCCTAAACATAACACTAACCCTAACCCTAAACCTAACCCTAATCCACAGCCTCACCCTCACCCTAACCCAAACCCTAACCCTAACCCTCACCCTAACTCTAAGCCTAACACTAACCCTAACACTAACTCTCACACTCACTCTCACCCTAACCCTAATCCTAAACCTAACCCTATCCCTAACGCTAGCCCTAACCCTAACACTCAACCTAGCCCTCACCCTTAACCTAATCCTAACCCTAAACCTCATCCTAAACCTCGACCTAACACTAACACAGACACTCACTCTAACCCGAAGCCTACCCCTAACACTAACCCAAACTCTAACCATAAATCTCACCCTCATCCTAAACCTAAGTCTAAACCTAGCCCTTAACCTAACCGTCATCCTAACCCTAACCCTAACCCTCACCCTCACTGTAATTTTAACCCTAACTCTAAGCCTAACCCTAACAATAAACCTAAACCTAACCCTAAACCTCACCCTCACCCTAACCCTAAACTAAACCGAACCCTAACTCTCACCAAAACTCTAACCTAACACTCACACTTATCCTAACCCTCAACCTCACCCTCACCCTCAGCCTAAACCTAAGCCTAAACCTAACCCCAACCCCTCACACTCACCCTAACCCTTACCCTAATCCTAATCCTAACCCTAAGCCTAACCCTCACCCTCAACCTAACCTTCACCCTAACCCTAACTAACACTAACCCTAACCATAAGCCTCAAACTCAGTCTCAACCTAACCCTAAATCTAACCCTAAACCTCAACCTCACCCTAACCCTAACCCTCACCCTAACTCTAAACCTCACCCTAACCCTAATCCTAAACCTCACCCTCATCCTAGCCCTCACCCTAACCCTAATCCCAACCCTATCCCACATCCTAACCCTCACCCTAACACTAACCCTAACCCTCACCCTCACCCTAACCCTAATCCTAACCCTAACCCTCAACCTAACCCTAACTGTCACCTTCACCGTAACCTTTACCCTAACCCTCACCCTAACCCTAAACTTAACCTGAACCCTAACTCTCACCCTAACCCTAACCCTAACCCTCACCTTAACCCTCACCCTTACAGTAACCATCACCCTTAGCCTAATCCTCACGTTTACCGTTACCATCACCCCCACCCTAACACTCACCCTAACCCTAACACTCAACCTAACCCTCAACCTAACCCTAACTCTACCCATAAACCTCACCCTCACCCTAACCTTAACTCTAACACTAACCCTAACCCTAACCTTAACACTTACCCTCACCCTCACCCTCAGCCTAAACCTAAGGCTAACCCTAACTCTCACACTCACCCTAACCCTAACCCTAATCCTAATCCTAACCCTAATCCTAACCCTCACCCTCTCCCTCAACCTCAACCTAACCCTAATTCTAACCCTTAACCTCAACCTCACCCTAATCCAAAGGCTAACCCTGACCCTAACCCTAACCCTAACCCTCCCCCTAACTTTCACCCTAACCCTCACCCTAACACTAAACCTAACCCACAACCTCAACCTAACCCTCAGTCTAACCCTAACCCAAAGCCTAAACCTCACCCTAACGCTAACCCTAAACCTCAACCTCAAACTAGCCCTTACCCTAACCCTAAATCTAAACCTAACCCTCATCCTAACCCTCACCCTAACACTAACCCTAAACTTCACCCTGACCCTAACCGTAATCCTAACACAAACCCTCAACCTAACCCTAACCCTCACCCTCACCGTAACCCTTACCTAACCCTAAACCTAACCCTAACCCTAACTCTAACCCTAAACCTCACCCTCACCCTAAATCTCAACCTCACTCTAACCCTAACCCTAAACCTCACCCTCACACTAGCTCTCACCCTAACCCTCACTCTCACCCTCACTTTAACTGTAACTCTAATAACCCTAAGGCTAACTCTAACCCTAAACCTCACTCTCACCCTAACCCTAACTCTAACCCTAACCCTAAACCTAAACTTCATCCTAACCCTAACCAAAACCCTCACTCTCACCCTCACTTTAACTGTAACTCTAACCCAACTCTAACAATAACGCTAATCCTAACCCTAACCCTCACCCTAACCATAACCCTCACCCTAACCCAAACCCTCACCCTAACAAATACCCTCACCCTAACACTAACCCTAACTCTAACACTAACCCTCACACTAACCCTAACCCTAACCCTAAACTTCAAACTAACCCTCACTCTCACACTAACCTAACACTAACCCTAAACTTAACCCTCACCCTAATCCTCCCCATCAAACTATATGTAAACCTAAACCTCACCCTCAACTTAACGCTAAACCTAACCCTAACCCTAAACCCCACCATAATCCTAACCCAAACCCTCACCCTCACCCTCACCATAACTCTAACCCTAACCCTAACAACAACACTAATCCTAATCCTAAACCTAACCCTAACCCTAAGCCCAACCCTAATCCTAACACTCACCCTCACCCTAACCATAATCCTAACCCTAAACCTCACCCTAACATCAACCCTAACCCTCACCCAAACCCTAGCACTCACCCTAACCCTAACACTAACCCTAATCCTCATCCTAACCCTCGCCCTAACCTTAACCCTAACCCTCACCCACACCCTCATCTCACCATAACCCCAACCCTAACACTAACAATAACACTAACCCAAACCCGAACCATCACCTTAAACATAATCCTCACCCCCACCCTCACCCTCAGCCTAACCCTCACCCTAACCCTCATACTCACCCTCACCCTAACCCTAATCCTAAACCTAACCATATCCCTAAACCTCAACCTAACCCTCCCCCCACCCCTAACCCTAACACTAACCCTAACCCTAACCCTGACCTTAAACCTAACCATAAGCCTCACCCTCAGCCTCACCCTCACCCCAAACTTAACCCTAACCATAACACTAACAATAAACCTAACCCTAACCCTAACCCTAAACCTAATCCGCAACCCCACACTCACCCTCACCTTCAGCCTAACCCTCAGCCTAAGCCTAACACTAATCCTAACCCTCACCATAATCCTAACCTTAACCCTAAACCTAAGCCTAACCCTAAACCTAACCTTAAACCTAACCCTAATCCTCAGCCTCACCCCCAAGCTAACACAAACCCTAAACCTAACCCTCACTCTAAGCCTAAGCCTAAACCTAACCCTAACCCTCACCCTAACACTTACCCTCACCCTAACACTAAACCTGACTCTCACACTAACCCTCACAGTAACCCAAACTATCACCCTAAACCTAAACCTAACCCTAACCCTAACCCTCAGCCTCACCCTAGCCCCCACCCTAAATTTAATTCTAACCCTAACCCTCAACCTAACCCTAACCCTCATCCTCACCCTAAACCTCACACTAACCCTAGCCCTAATCCTCAATCTATCCCTCACCCTCACCGTAACCCTCACCCTAACCCTTACCCTAACAATCACCCTAATCCTAACCCTCACCCTTAGGGGAACACTCACCCTCACCGTAAACCTCACCTTTACTCTTACTGTCACGCTCACCCTAACACTCACCCTAACTCTAACCATCATCCTAACCCGAACCCTAACCCGACCCCTAACCATCACCCAAAACCTATTCTTCAACCCAACCTCACCCTCAGCCTAAACTTAAGCCTAAGCCAAACCCTAACCCTAACCCTCACCCTCAGACTCACCCTCACCGCAAACTTAACCCAAAATATAACACTAACAATAACCCTAATTTTAACCCTAACCCTAACCCTAATGCTCACCGCCACCCTCACCCTCATCCTAACCCTAATCCTAACCCTAGTCCTAACCCTAACCCTCATTGTAACCCTAAACCTAACCCTAACCCTAAACCTAAACCTAACCCTAAACCTAACCCTAATCCTCAGCCTCAGCCTCACTCTATCCCAAACCGTAACCCTAAACCTAACACTAACCCTAAACCTAATGCTCACACTCACCCTCACCCTAAACCTAATCCTAAACCTAACCTTATCCCAAACCCTAACCCTCACCCTAAGCCACACCCTAGCCCTCACCCTAACCCTAATCCTAAAACTAAAACTCATCCTAATCCTAAACCTAACCCTCACCCTAACCCTAACCCTCACCCTCATGCTCTGCCTAAGCCTAAGCTTAAGCCTAAGCCTAACCCTAAGCCCAAACCTCACCCTAACCCTAAACCTAACACTAACCCTAACTCTAACCCTAAACCTCACCCTCAACCTAACCCTAACTCTAACCCTAATCCTAAACCTAAACCTTATTCTAACCCCAAACCTAACCCACACCCTTACCCTCACCGTAAACATAACCCTAGCCCTTACAGTAACAATAACCCTAACCCTAACCCTAACACTCACCCTAACCATAACCGTAATACTCACGGTAAACCTAACCCTCAACCTAACACTACCCCTAACCCTAACACTAACCCTCACCCTAACCCTAACTCTAATCCTCACCCTAAACCTCACACTAACCCTAACACGAATCCTCAATCTAACCCTCAACCTCACCCTAACCCTAACCCTAAACCTCACCCTAACCCTAACCATACCACTAACACTAATTCTAAGCCTAAACCTCACTCTCACCCTGACCCTAACTCTAACCCTAACCATAAAAAGAAACCTCATCCTTACCCCAAACCTAAGCCTCACTCTCACCCTCACCTTAACAGTAACCCTAACTCTAACCCAAACAATAACTCTAACCCTTACCCAAACCGTCACCCTATCCATAACCCTCAACTTAACCCAAATCCTCACCTTAACACTTACCCTCACCCTAACACTAACCCTAACCTTAAAACTAACCCTCCCCCAACCCTATATCTAACCCTAAACCTCACCATCACCCTACCCCTAACCCTAACCCTAACCCTAAACCCCACCCTAACCCTAACCCTAACCCTCAACCTCAACCTCACCCTCACCATTACTCTAACCCTAACCCTAAAATTACACTAACCCTAAGAATAACCATCAACTTAACCCTAATCCTCACCCCCAGCCTCACCCTCAGCCTAAGGCAAAGCCTAAGCCTAAGCCTAAACCTAAACCTCACACTCACCCTCACCCTAACCCTAATCCTAACCCTAACCCTAACCCTAACCCTAAACCTCAACCTAACCCTCAAGCTAACCTTAACCCTAACATTAACATTAACCCTAACCATTGAACTAAACCTCCCCCTAAACCTAAACCTAACCCTAAACCTCACCCTCACCCTAACCTAAACCTAAACCTAACCCTATCCCTAAACCTCAACCTAACCCTCACCCTCACCCTAACCCTAACACTAATCCTAACCCTAAACCTCACCCCAACCCTCCCTCTAACCCTAACTCTAACCCTAAACCTCACCCTCACTCTAACCCTAATCCTCACCCTAAGCATAAACCTCACCCTAACCCTAATCCTAAACCTTACCCTCACCCTAACCCTAACCCTAAACCTAAAGCTAAACCTTAACCTAAACCTCACCCTATCCGTAACCCTCACCCTCACCCTCAAACTCACAATAACTCTAACCCTAACCCTAACAATAACACTAACCCTAACCCTAACCCTAACCCTAACCTAACATAACCCTCACCCTCAGCCTCAACCTCACCGTAACTCTAACCCTAACCATAACACTAACAATAACCCTATCCCTAATCCTCACCCCCAACCTCACCCTCAGCCTAACCCTAAACCTAACCCTAACCCTCAACATAACCCTAACCCTAACCCTAACCCTAAACCTAAACCTAATCCTCAGCCTCATCCTAACCCTAACCAAACCCTAACGCTGACCCAAACCCTAACCCTAACCCTAAACCAAACCCTCACACTCACCCTCACTCTAACCCTAATCCTAAACCTAACCCTACCCCTAACCCTAACCCTCACACTAAGCCTCACCCTAGCCCTCAACCTAACCCTAATCCTAACTCTAAACCTCATCCTAACACTCACCCTAACCCTAACCCTAAACCTCACCCTCATGATAGGCCTAAGCCTAAGCCTAAACCTAACACTAACCGTAAAACTAACCCTAACACTAACATTAATTCTAACTCTAAACCTCACTCTCACACTAACCCTAAATCTAACCCTAACCCAGAACCTAAACCTAATCCTAACCCTAACCCTCACACTCACCCTAACATTAACCCTAATCCTAATCCTAACCCTAAGCATAACCCTCAGCCTCACCCTAACCCTCACACTAACCCTAACTCTAACACTAACCCTATCAATAACCCTCACCCTAACCCTCACCCTAACACTAACTATAACCCTAACCTCACACTAACCCTAACCCTAAACCTAAACTTCAACCTAAACCTCAACTTAACCCTAACCCTCACCCTCACCCTCAACCTGAAAGTAACTCTAACCCTAAACCTAACCTTAACCCTAACCCTTACCCTAACCATAACCATAACCCTCACCCTCAGCCTCACCCTCACCGCAAACATAACCCTAACAATAACCCTAACCCTAATCCTCACCCCCACCCTCAACCTCAGCCTGTCCCTAAGCCAAAGCCTAACCGTAACATTAACCCTAATCTTCACCATAATCCTAAATCTAACCCTAATGCTAAACCTAACCCTCACACTCACCCTTACATTAGCCCTAACCCTGACCCTAAACCTAACCCTAATCCTCAGGCTCAACTCACCCTCACCCTAACCCAAAACCTAACCCTTACCCTCACCCTAACCCTAAGCCTAACCCTAAACCTAACCTAACCCTCACACTCACCCTCACCCTAACCCTAATCCTAAATGTAACCCTATCCCTAACCCTAACCCTCAACCTAAGCCTCACCCTAGCCCTCACCCTAACCCTAACCCTAACCCTAAACCTCATCCTAACCTTCATCCTAAAACAAATCATAACCCTCACCCTAACCATAATCATAACCCGCATCATCATGTTCTGCCTAAGCCTAAGCCTAGCCCTAACCCTAACCCTCACCCTAACCCTAACCCTAACACTAAACCTAACCCCAAACCTAATCCTCAATCTAACCCTCACCCTAACAATAACCCTAACGCTAAACCTAAACATAACCCTCACCCTCAGTCTATAGGTCACTTTACCCTTACCATCATCCTCACCCTAACACTAAACTTCATCCTAACCATCACCCTAACCGTAAACCTAAACATCACCCTAACCCTAACCCTCACCCTCAACCTCACGCTCAGCCAAACCTGAAGCCTAAGCCTAAACCTTACTGTAAACCTCACCCTAATCCTCAGCCTCACCCTCACCCTAACCAAACCCTAACCCTGACCTCACCCTCACCCTAATCCTAACAATAACCCTCACACTCACCCTCACCCTAACCCTAACCCTAATCTTTACCCTCTACCTAAGCCTAAACCTAACCCTCACCCTAAACTTCACACTCACCCTAACCCAAACCCTAATCCTACTCCTAACCCTAATCCTAACCCTCACAATCAATCTACCCCTCTCCTTAAGCCTAACCCTAACATTAATCCTAACTCTAACCCTCATCCTCAGTCTCACCCTAACCCTAAGTCTAACACTAAACCTCACCCTGACCCTAAACCTAAACTTAGCCCTATGCCTCAACCTCAACCGAACACTAAACCTAACCCTCTAACTCACCCTAACCATTACCCTCACCCTAAACCTAACTCTCACCCTAACACTTACCCTCAGGCTAACACTAACCCTAACCCTAACACTTAACCATCACACAATCACCCTAACCCTAACAATCACCCTAACCCTAAACCTCACTCTAACATTGACCCTAACCCTCACCCTCACCCTAGCCCTCACCCTAACCCTAACCCTCAACCTCACCCTAAACCTCACACTAAACCTAACACTAATCCTCAATCTAACCCTCACCCTCACCCTAAACCTAAACCTAACCCTTACCCTAACCCTAACCCTCACCCTTAACGTAACCCTCACCCTCAAACTAACCCTTAACTTTACCCTTACCGTCCCCCCCACCTTAACCCTGACCCTAACCCTAAACATCACCGTAACACAAACTCCACCCTTAAACCTCAACCTCACCCTAACCCTAACTCTAACCCTAACCCTAACACTAAACCTCAACCTAACCCTAAACCTAAACCTCACCCTCAACCTCACGCTCAGCCTAACCCTAACCCTAAGCCTACATAACCCTAACCATAACCCTAACCCTCACACACATCCTAATCCTTACCCTAATCCTAATCCCAACCCTAAGCCTAATCCTCACCCTCACCCTAACCCTCACCCTTACCCTAAGCCTAAATCTCACCCGAACCCTAACCCTAAAACTCACCCTCACTCTAGCCCACACCCTAACCCTCACCCAAACCCTCACACTCACGCTAAATCTAACCCTAAACCTAACAATAACCCTAACCCTAAGCTGAAGCCTAACCCTAACTCTAAACCTCACCCCCACCCTCATCCTTAGCATAACCCTAAGCCTAAACCTAACCCTAATTGTAAACCTCACAGTAACACTAAAACTAACCCAAACCTTAACCCTAAACCTAACCCTAAACCTTACGCTAATCCTCAGCCTTGCCCTAACCCTAACCCTCACCCTAACATTAAGCCTAACCCTAAACCTAACCCTAATCCTCACACTCACCCTCACTCTTACCCTAACCCTAACCCTAACCCTAACCCTAACCCTCACCCTAACCCTCAGCCTAGCCCTCACCCTAATCCTAATTCTAATCCTGAACCACATCCTAACACTCACCCTAACCCTAACCCTAACCCTCACCCAAACCCGAACCCTAACCCGAACCCTCATGCTTGGCCTAATCCTATGCCTCAGCCTAAGCCTAAACCTAACCATAACCCTCACCCAAAACTAAGCAGAACACTAAAACTAACTCTAACCCTAAATCTCACCCACACCCTAACCCTAATCCTAACCCTAACCCTAAACCTCATCCTAACCCTTACCTTAAACCTCAACCTCACCCTAGACCTCACCCTAACCCTAATCCTAATCCACATCCTAACCCTCACTCTAACACTAACCCTAAACCTCACCCTCACCCTCACCCTAATACTAACCCTAACCCTCAACCTAACCCTAACCCTCACCTTCAAGGTAATCCTAACATTAACCCTCACCCTATCCCTAAACTTAACCCCAACCCTATCTCTCACCCGAACCCTAACTCTAACCCTAACCCTAACATTAACCCTAACCCTAACCCTTACCCTAACCAGGACCCTCACCCTAACCCTAACCCTCACCCTAAAACTTACCCTCACCCTAACACTCACCCTAAAGCTAACATTAACACTCACACTAACACTACCCATCACCCTAACCCTAAATCTCACCCTAACTCTAAATCTAACCCTCATCCTAACCCTAAACCTCACACTAACCCTAACACTAATCCTCAATCTAACCCTCACCCTAACCCTCACCGTAACACTATACCTCACCCTAACTCTAACCCTCACCCTTACCGTAACCCGCACCCTCAGCCTAACCATCACCTTTACCCTTACCGTCTCCCCCACCCTAACACGCAATGTAACCGTAACCCTCTCCCTAACCCTCACTCTAACCCTAACTCTACACCTAAACCTCACCCTCACCAAAAGCCTAACCCTAACCCTAACCCTAACACTAAACCTCACCCTAACCCTAACCCTAACCCTCATCCTCACCCTCACCATAACCATAACCCTAACCCGAAGCCTAAAAATAACCCTAACCCTAACCCTAAACCTCACCCAAAACATAGCCCTCACCCAAACCATAGCCCTCACCCTAACCCTAACACTAACCCTAACCCTAACACTAACCCTCACATTAACCCTAACCCTCAGCCTAATCCTCAACCTCACCCTAACCCTAACCCTAAACCTAACACTCACCCTCACCCTAGCCCTCACTCTAACCCTAATTCTAACACTCACCCTCACCTTAACCCTAACCCGCACCTTCACCCTCACAGTAAGCTTAACCCTAACCATAACCCTAACAATAATGCTAAGCCTAACCATAACCATAACCCTAAACATAACCCTCACCCTAACCCTAACCCTCACCCTAACATTTTCCCTAGCACTAACCCTAACCCTAACACTAATCCTCACACTAACCCTAACCAACACCCTAACCCAAAAACTCTCCCTAAACCTATCCCTAAACCTCACCCTCTCCCTAGTCTTCAGCCTAACCCTAACCCTCATCATCAACATGACCCTCACCCTCACCATCACCCCCAGCCTAACCCTAACCCTAATCCTAATCTTAACTCTAAACCAAACCCTCACCCTCACCGTCAGCCTCACCCTAACCCTAACTCTAACCCTAAACCTCACCCTCAACCTCACCCTAACCCTAACCCTAAAGCTCACCCTGAACCTAACCGGAAACCTCACCCTCATCCTAGCCCTTATCCTAACCCTAACCCTAAACCTAACCCTCACCCGCACCCTCTCCCACACTGTAACTCTAACCCTAATCCTAACAATAACACTAACCCTAACCCAAACCATCAACCTAACCCTAATCCTCACCCCACCCTCACCCTCAGACTAACCATAAGCCTAAGCCTAACCCTCACCCTAACCCTCAGACTTACCCTCA
The DNA here is from genome assembly GCF_024711535.1 of Dipodomys merriami. Taxonomy (NCBI): domain Eukaryota; kingdom Metazoa; phylum Chordata; class Mammalia; order Rodentia; family Heteromyidae; genus Dipodomys; species Dipodomys merriami. The sequence continues at coordinate 27,417 of NW_027202478.1, read as the reverse complement.
CCCTAACCCTGATTCTAACCTTAACCCTAACCCTAACCCTAAACCTCACCCTAACCCTAACCCTCACCCTCACCCTCAACCTCACCGTAACTCTAAGCCTAACCCTAAAAATAATACTAACCCTAACCCTAAAACTAACCCTAACCCTAACCCTAACAAAAACCCACACCCTCAGCCTCAGCCTCACCAAAAACTTAACCCTAACCTTAACACTAACAATAACCCTAAAACTAAGCCTAACCCTAACCCTAACTCTAATCCTCACCCCCAACCTCACCCTCAGCCTAACCCGAAGCCTAAGCCTAACCCTAACCCTAACCCTCAATGTAACCCTAACCCTAACCCTAAACCTAATCCTAATCCTCATCCTCACCCAAACCCTAACCCTAACCCTCACCCATTCTCTAACCTTAACTCTAACCCTAACCCTAACCCTTAACCTCACCCTAACCCTAATCCTAAACCTAACCCTAACCCTCACACTAACCCTCAACCTAGCCCTCATCCTTACCCTAATCCTAACCCTAAACCTCATCCTAACCCTCAACCTAACCCTCACCCTGATCCTAACCCTCACCCTCACCCTCATGCTCTACCTAAGCCTAAGCCTAAGCCTAAAACTAACCCTAACCCTCACCCTACTACTTACCCTCACCCTAACACTAACCCTAACCCTAACCCTCAACCTAACACTTACCATTACCCTAACACTAACCCTATCCCTAACACTAACACTCACACTAACCCTAACCATCACCCTAACTCTAAACCTCACCCTAAACCTAAAGCTAACCCTCACCCTCACCCTAGCCCTAACCCTAACCCTCATCCTCACCCTAAACCTCACACTAACCCTAAAATTAATCCTCAATCTAAACCTCACCCACAACCTTCCCCTAACCCTAACCCTCACACTAACCCTAACCCTCACCCCACCGTCACCGTCACCCTCACCCTAACCCTCACGTTAACCCTTAACATCACCCCAACCCTAACAATTACTCTAACGATAACTCTATCCTTAATCCTCACCCTCACCCTAACCCTAACTCTAACCCTAACCCTAACCCCCAAGCTAACACTAAACTTAACACTAACACGAACCCTAACCCTAACCCTCAACCTAACCAAAACCCTCATCCTAACCCTAATCCTCACAATAAAACTTACCCTCAACCTAACACTAACCTTAACCCAAACACGAACCCTAAACCGAACCCACGAACTAACCCTCCCCCTAACCGAAATCTAACGCTAAACCTCACCCTCACCCTAACCCTCATCCTACCTGTAACCCTAAACCTCACACTAATTATAATCTTAACCCTCACCCTCAACCTCACCCACACCCTCATCTTAACTAGAACCCTAACCCTAACAATAACACTATTTTTAACCCTAAACCTAACCCTAACCCTAACCATAACCCTAATCCTCACACTCACCCTCAGCCTAACCCTAATCCTCACCCTAACCCTCACCCAAACCATAAGCCTCACCTTTACCATAACCTTAACCTTCATCCTAACCCTCTCCCTAACCCTAACGCTAACCCTAAACCTCACCCTAACACTAACCCTCAACCTAGCCCTCACCCTAACCTTAATCCTAACCCTAATTTTCCTCCTAAGCCTCAGCCTAATCCTAAACCTAACCCTCACCCTAACCCTAACCCTAACCATCAAACTAACCCTAACCCTCAAGCTCACCACAACCCTAACCATAACACTCACCCTAAACCTAACCCTCACCATAACACTTAACCTCACCCTAACACTAACCCTAACCCTAACACTAACCCTCACACTAACCCTAACCTGAACCCTCACCCTCACCCTAGCCCTCACCCTAACCCTAATCCTCAATCTAACCCTCATCCCCACCAATCCCCTAACCCTAACCCTCACCCTAACCCTAACGCTCACCCTTACCATAAACCTCGACCTCAGCCTAACCCTCAGGTTTACCCTTACCGTCACCCCCAACCTAACCCTCAACCTAACATTAACCCTCAACCTGACCCTCACCCTAACCTTAACTCTACCCCTAAACCTCACCCTCAACATAGCCCTATCTCTAACCCTAACCCTAACACTAAACCTCACCCTAAGCCCAACCCTAACCCTCAACCTAAAGCTAACCCTCATTCTCACCCTCACCCTCAGCCTAAACATAAGGCTAACACTAATCCTAACCCTAACACTCATACTCACTCTAACCCTAACCCTAATCCTAATCCTAAACCTAACCATAAACCTCACCCTCAGGCTAACCCTCAACCTAACCCTAACTCTAACACTAACCCTAAACGTAATCCTCACACTCAGCCTCAACCTAACCCTAAATCTATCACTAAACCTCACCCACTTCCTAACCCTAACTCTAAACCTAACCCTAACCCTAACCCTCCCCCCAACTCTCAACCTAACCCTAACACTAACACTAATCCTAACCGTAAACCTCAACCTAACACTCACCCTAACACTAACTATAACCCTAAACTTCTCCTTCAGCCTAAACTTAACTCTAACCCCAACCGAAACCTTAAACCTCACCCTCACCCTAACCCTCACTCTAACCCTAACCCAAACCCTAAACATCACCCTAAACTTAACCCTCACCCTCACCCTCACAGTAACCGTAACCCTAAACCTAACCCTAAGAGTAACCCTATCACTAACACTAACCCTCACACTAACCTAAACCCAAACCCTAACCCTCACACTAAACATAACCCTCACCCTAACGCTAACCCTCACCCTAACACTTACCCTCAACCTAACACTTACCCTCACCCTAAAACTAACCTTAACCCTAACACGAACACTAATTCTAACCCACGAACTAACCCTCCCCCTAACCCAAATCTAACCCTAAAAGTCACCCTCACCCTAACCCTAATCCTACCCTAACTCTAAACCTCACGATAACCCTAACCCTAACCCTCACCCTCACGCTCATCTTAACTCTAACACAAACCCTAACAATAACACTAATTCTAAAACTAACCTAAACCTAACCCTAACCCTAATCCTAACTCTCACCCAAACCCTAAACCTCACCATCAGCATAACCTTAACCCGCATCCAAACCCTCACCCTAACCATAACCCTAAGCCTAAACCTCACTCTAACACTAACCCTAACCCTAACCTCACCCTAGCACTCACCCTAACCCTAATCCAAACCCTAATTCTCCTCATAACCCTCAGCCTATACCTAAACCTAATCCTCACCCTAACCCTAACCCTAACCATCAACCTAACCCTAACACTCATGTTCACCGTAACCCTAATCATAAACCTCAACCTAATCCTAACCCTCACCCTAACACTTACACTCACCCTAACACTAACCCTAACACTATCACTAACCATCACACTAACCCAAACCATCACCCTAACCCTAAAACTCACCCTAACTCTAACCCTAACCCTCACCCTCACCCTAGCCCTCACCCTAACCCTAATCCTCATTCAAACCCTCACCCACAACCTTCCCCTAACCCTAACACTCACCCTAACCCTAACCCTCACCCTTACCGTAAAACTCACCCTCAGCCTAACCCTCAGGTTAACCCTTACCGTCACCCCCAACATAACCCTCACCCTAACTCTAACACTCAACCTAACCCTCACCCTAACCCTAACTCTATCCCTAAACCTTACCCTCAACCTAACCCTAACTCTAACCCAAACCCTAAAACTAAACCTCAAACTAACCCTAACACTTACCCTCACCCTAAACCTAACCCTCACCCTCACCTTCACTCTCAGCCTAAACCTAAGTTTAACACTACCCCTCACCCTAACCCTAATCCTAATCCTAAACCTAAACCTAACCCTCACACTCACCCTAACCCTCACCCTCACCCTAACCCTAACACTAACCCTAAACCTAACACTCACTCTCACCCTAACCCTAATTCTAACACTAAACGTCACCCACATCCTAACCCTAATGCTAACCCTAACGCTAAACCTAACCCTCCCCCTGACTCTAAACCAAACCCTAACACTAACAATATCCCTAAACCTAAACCTCAACCTAAACCTCACCCTAACCCTAACTCTATCCCTAAACCTCACCCTCACCCTAACCCTCACTCTATCCCTAATCCAACACCTAAACCTCACCCTAACCCTAACACCGTCACCCTCACAGTAACCATAACCCAAAACCTCAACCTAACAATAACCCAAACCATAATCCTATCCCTCACCCGAAACATAACCCTCACCCTAACACAAACCCTAACCCTAACACTAACCCTCACACTAAACCTAACCCTATCCCTAAACCTAAACCTCAACCTAACCCTCAACCTCACCCTAACCATAACACTAACCCTATCCCTAACCCTCACCTTAACCCTCTCCCTAACCCTAGATCTAACCCTAAACCGAATCCTCACCATAACCCTAACCCTAACCCTAACCCTAAACCCCACCCTAACCATAAACCTAACCCTCACCCGCACCCTCACCCTCACTGTAACTCTATCCCTAACCCTAACAATAACACTAACCCTAAAATGAAACATCACCCTAACCCTAATCCTCACCCCCACCCTCACCCTCAGCCTAACCCTAAACCTAACCCTCACCCTAACACTTACCCTCACCCTAACACTAACCCTAACCCTAACACTAAACCTCACCTTAACCTAAACCTTAACACTCACCCTCACCCTAGCCCTCACATTAAAGCTAAACCTCAATCTAACCCTCACCCACACACTTCCCCTAACCCTAACCCTCACGCTAACCCTAATTCTGCCCCTAAACCTCACCCTCACCCTAACCCTAACTCTAACCCTAAACCTAACACTAAACCTCACCCTCACCCTAAACCTAACCCTCACCCTAAACCTAACCCTCACCCTCAGCCAAAACATAAGGCTAATCCTAACCCTAAAACTAACCCTCACCCTCACCGTAACCCTAATCCTAACCCTAACCCTAATCCTCAACCATAGCCTCACACTAACCCTAATTCTAACACTAAACCTCACCCACATCTTAACCTAACACTAACCCTAACCCTAACCCTCCCCCTAACTCCCAACCTAACCCTAACACTAACAAAAACCCTAACCCTAAACCTCAACCTAACACTCACCCTAACCCTAACTCTATCCCTAAAACTCGCTCCCACACTAACCCTTACTCTAACCCAAATCCAAACCCTAAACCTCACCCTGACCCTAACCTAACCCTCACACTCAAACGCACAGTAACCGTAACCCTAAACCTAACACTAACCCTATCCCTAAACCTCACCCTAACCCTCTCCCTAACCCTATATCTAAACTTAAACCTCACCCTCACCCTAACCCTTACCCTAACCCTAAACCCCACCCTAACCATAAACCTAAACCTCAACCACATTCTTACCCTCACTGTAACTCTAACCCTAACCCTAACAATAACACTAACCCTAACCCGAACCATCACCCTAAACCTAATTCTCACCACCACCCTCACCCTCAGCCTAACCCTAACCCTATCCCTAACACTAACCCCAATCCTCACCCCCACCCTCACCCTCAGCCTAAACCTAAGTCTAAGCCTAACCCTCACCCTCAACCTCACCCTATCCCTAGTCCTAATCCTAACCCTATCCCTAAACCTCAAACTAACCCTCACCCTCACCCTAACCCTAACCCTCACCCTAACCCTAATCCTCAACCTAACCCTCACCCTAACCCTAACTCTACCCCTAAAGCTCACACTCACAGTCAGCCTAAACCTAAGGCTAAGCCTAAGCCTAACCCTAACCCTCACACTCACCCTAACTCTAATCCTAATCCTAACCCCAAACCTAACCCACACCCTCACCTTAACCCTCACCCTAACACTTACCCTAACACTAACCCTAAACCTAACCCTCACCCTCAGCCTTACCTGAAACCTAATTCTAATACTAAACCTCACCCACATCTTAACGCTAACGCTAACCCTAAACCTAACCATAACCCTAAACCTCCCCCTAACTCTCAACCTAATGCTAACACTAACACTAACCGTAACCCTAAACCTCAACCTAACTCTCACCCTCACCCTAACCCTAACACTAACCCTATCCCTAACAGTCACCTTAACCCTCACCCTAAACCTATATCAAACCTTAAACGTCACCCTCACCCTAACCCTTACCCTAACACTAAACCCCACCCTAACCCTAACACTAACCCTCACCTGCATTTTCACCCTCACTGTAACTCTAACCCTAACCCCAACAATAACACTAACCCTAACCCGAACCATCACCCTAAACCTAATGCTCACCCCCACCCTCACCCTCAGCCTAAACCTTACCTAACCCTAACACTAACCCTAATCCTCACCCCCACCCTCAACCTCACCCAATCCCTAGTACTAAACCTAACCCTATTTCTAAACCTCAAACTAACCCTCACCCTCACCCTCACCCTAATACTAACCCTAACCCTAAACCTCACCCTAACCCTGAACCTAACCCTAACTCTAACCCTAAACCTCATCCTCACCCTAATCCTAATCCTAACCCTAACCCTAACCCTAACCCTAACCCTCACATTAACCCTAACCCTAGCCCTAACCCTAAACCTAACCATAGGCCTAACCATAAACTTAACGGTAATACTCAGCCTCAGCCTCCATCACCCTAACCCAAACCCTTAAACTAACCCTCACACTCACCCTCAGCCTAAACCTAAGCCTAACCCTAACCCTATCCCTAACCCTCATCGTAACCCGCACTCTAACCCTAAGCCTAACCCTAAAGCAAACCCTAAAACTAACCCTAAACCTAACACTAATCCTCAGCCTCACACTCACACTAACCTAAACCCTAACTCGAAACCTTACCCTAAACCTAAGCGTATTGCTAACCCTAACCCTAACCCTCACACTAACCCTCACTATAAACGTAACCCTAACCCTAACCCTAACAATAACCCTAACCCTAACCCTCACCCTAACCATTACGTTCACCCTAAACTTAACCCTCACCCTAACACTTACTCTCACCCTAACATTAACCCTAACCCTAATACTAACCTTTACGCTAACCCTAAACCTCACCCTACTCCTAAACCTCACCCTAACCCTAACTCTAAACCTAACCCTCACCCTCACCCTAGCCCTCACCCTAAGCCTAATTCTAACCCTCACCCTCAACCTAACCCTATCCCAATTCCTCACCCTAAAGCTCAAATTAACCCGAACCGTAATCCTTTATTTAACCCTCACCCTCACCCTAACCCTAACCCGAACCCTAAACCTATCCCTAACCCTCAACCTTATTTTAACCCTCACCCTCAACCTAAACCTCCACTTTACCCTTACCATCATCCTCACCCTAACCCTCCCCCTAAACCTAAATCTCATCCTAACTGTCACCCTAACTGTAAACCTAACCAAAACCCTAAACCTAACACTCAGCCTCACCCTAGCCCTCACCCTAACCCTAATCCTAAACCTAACCCTCATCCTAAACCTCAACCTAACCCTAACCCTAATCATCACCATAACCCTAACACTCAACCCCACCCTCAGCTTCAGTCTAACCCTAAGCCTAACCTTAACCCTAACCCTCACATTCACCCTCACCCTAACCCTAATCCCAACCCTAACCCTAACCCTAACCCATTACCTAAACCTAACGCTCACCCTAACCTTAAACCTAACAATAACCCTAACCATAAACTACGAACTAACCCTCACCCTAACCCAAATCTAACCCTAAACCTTACCCTCACCCTAACCCTAATCCTACTGCTAACCCTAAACCTAACACTAACCCTCACCCTCACCCTCTCCCTCACCTTAACGCTAACCCAAACCATAACAATAACATTAATCCTAACCCTAAACCTAACCCTAACCCTAAACCTAACCCTAATCCTAACACTCACTCTCACCCTAACCCTAATCCTAACCCTAACCCTCACCCTAACCCTAACCTTCAGGCTCACAGTAAACTTAACCCTCATCCAAACCCTCACACTCAACCTAACCCTAACCCTAAACCTCACCCTAACACTAAACCTAACCCTCATCCTGGCCGTCACCCTAACCCGAATCCAAACCCTAATTCTCCTCCTAACCCTCTCCATAAATCTAACCGTAACCCTCAACCTAACCCTAACCCTCACGCTCACCGTAACCCTAACCGTAACCGTCACCCTAACCATAAACTGAACCCGAACCCAAACTCTCACCCTAACCCTAACCCTAACCCTCACCCTAACACTAAACCTCACCCTCACCCTCACCCTTAGCCTAACCCTAAGCCTAACGCTACACTAACCCTAACCCACACCCTCACACTAACACACACCCTAAACCTAACTCTAACACTAACATTAACCCTAACACTCACAATCAGCCTCACCCTAACACTAACTCTAACGCTAAACCTCACCCTCACCCTAACCCTAACCATAAACCTCACCCCAAACCTAACCCTAAACCTCACCCTCACCCTTGCCCTCACCCTAACCCTAATCCTAACCCTAACACTCATCCTCACCCTAACCCTAACACTAACCCTTACTCTCACCCTCAACATCACCCTAACTCTAACCCTAACCCTATCGCTCAACCTAACCCTCACCCTCACCCTCACTCTAACCCTTACCCTAACCCTCACCCTAACCCTAAAATTAACCCGAAGCCTAAATCTCACCCTATCCCTAAACCTAACCCTCACCCTAACCCTAACCCTCACCCAAACCCTCACCCTCAGCCTAAGCCTAAGCCTAAACCTAACCCTAACCCTCAAACTCGCCCTAACCCTAACCCTAATCCTAACCTTAACAATAAGCCTAACCCTCACTCTCTGCCTCACGGTTATCCTAATTCTAAAGCTAAACTTCACCCAAAACCTAACCCGAACCCTAAACCTAAACCTCACCTTAACCCTAAACCTGCACCTCAACTTCACCCCAGCCCTCACCCTACCCTAATCCTAACCCTTACCATCATCCTAACCGTCTCCCTAAACCTAACCCTAACCCTCACCCTAACCCTAACCCTCACCCTCAACCTCATCCTCAGCCTAACCCTAAGACTAACCCTAAACCTAACCCTAACACATACACTCACCCTCACCCTAAACCTAACCCTCAACCTCATCCTCAGCATAACCCTAAGCCTAAACCTAAACCTAACCCTAGCACACATATTCACCCTCACCCTAACCCTAATCCTAAACCTATCCCTAACCCTAACCCTCCCCCTAACTCTCACACTACCCCAACCCTAACACTAACCCTAACCCTAACCTTCAACCTAAACCTCACCCTAACCCTAACTCTAACCCTAAACCTCACCCTCACACTAAACCAAATTCTAAAACTAACCCAAACGCTAACCCTCACCCTAACCCTAACCGTAACCCTCACCCACAACTTCACGCTCAGCCTAACGCTAAGACTAAGCCTAACCCTTACCCTAAAACTCACCCTCACCCTAGCCCTTACCCTAACCCTACTCCTAACCCAAACCCTCACCCTAACCCTATCCCTAACCATTACTCTAACCCTAAACCTCACCCCCACTCTCACCCTCAGCCTATCCCAAAGCCTAAGGCTAACCCTAACCCTCACACTTACCCTCACCCTAAACCTAATCCTAACCCCAACCATAACCCTAAATCTTAACCTCAACCCAACCCTCAACCTAACCCTAACCCTCACCCTCACCCTCAAGCTCACCGTAACTATAACCCTATAGCTAACACTAACAAAAACCCTAAAACAAATCCTAACCTCAACCTAACCATAACACTCACCCTAACCCAAACCCTCACCCTAACACTTACCCTCACCCTAACACTAACCCTAACCCTAACACTAACCCTCACACTAACCCTAACCCTAAATCTAAACATCAACCTAAACCTAACCCTCACGCTAAACCTAACACTAACCCTAACACTAACCCTCCCCCTAACCTTCCCCCTAACACTATATCTAACACTAAACCTCACTCCCACACTCAACCTAAACCAAACCCTAACCCTAACCCAAACCATGAACCTCACCCTCACCCTAACCTCCAACATAACACTTACCCTCACCCTAACACTAAACCTAAACCTAACACTCACCCTCACACTAACCCTAACACTCACCCTAATCCTAAATCTCACCCCTAACCCTAAAACTAACCCTAACCCTCACCCTCATCCTAGCCCTCACCCTAACCCTAATTCTAACCCTCAGCCTCACACTAACCCTAACACTCATCATCACCCTAAACCTCACACTAACCCTAACCCTAATCCTCAATTTAACCCTCACCCGAACCCTAACCCTAACCTTTACCCTAATCCTGAACCTAACGCTAACACTCACACTTATTTTAACCCTCACCCTCAGCCTAAACCACACCTTTATCATTACCATCATGCTCACCATAACCCTACGCCTAACTCTAAACCTCACCCTAACCCTCACCCTAACCGTAAACCTAAACATCACCCTAACCCTAACCCTCAACCTCAACCTCACGCTCAGCCTCACCCTAAGCCTAAGCCTAACACTTACCCTAACCCTCAGCCTCACCCTAGTTCTAAAGCTACACCTAATCCTAACCCTAAACATCATCCTAACCCTCAACCTAACCCTAACCCTAACCATCATCACAACCCTAATCCTCACCCCCACCCTCATCCTCAACCTAATCCTAATCGTAAACCTAACCCTAAGCCTAACCCTCACACTCACCTTCACCCTAACCCTAATCCTAACCCTAACCCTAACCCTTAACCTCAACCTAACCCTCACCCTAAACTTAACCCTAACACTAATCCTAACCCTAACCCAGGAAATAACCCTCCCTCTAACCCTAAATCTAACCCTAAACCTCACCCTCACCCTAACCCTAATCCTAACCCTAACACTAAACCTCAACCTAACCCAAACTCTAACCCTCACCCTCACCCTCAACTTCAATGTAACTCTAACCCTAACCCTAACAATAACACTAATCCTAAACCTAAACCTAACCCTAACCCTAAACCTAATCCCAATCGTAACACTCACACTCACCCTAACCCTAATCCTAACCCTAACCCTGACACTAACCGTAACGCTAACCCTAATCCTAATCCTAAACCTAAACCTAACCCTAACCCTCACCCTCACACTAACCCTCAAACTAACCCTCACCCTAACACTAACCCTAACCCTAACCCTCACCCTCAGGCTCAAACTAACCCTAACTCTAACCCCAAAATCTCAACCTCACCCTAACACTAACCCTAACCCTAACCCTAAACCTCACCATAAACCTAACCCTATACCTCACCCTCACTCTAGCGCTCACCCTAACACTAATCCTAACCCTAACCCTCATCCTAACCCTCCCCATAACCCTAACCCTAAACCTCACCCTCACGTTAAGCCTAACCATAGCCCTAACCCTAAACTTCACACTCACACTCACCATAACCTTAACCCTAACCATAAACATAACATTAACCCTAACCCTAACCCTAACCCTCACCCTTAGAGTAACTCTCACCTTCAGCCTAACCCACATGTTTACCCTTACCATCACCCCCACCCTAACCCTCACCCTAAATCTAACCCTCACCGTATCCCTCACCCGATCCCTAAATGTACCGTTAAATTTCACCCTCACCCTAACCCTAATTCTAACCCTAACCCTAACACTAAACCTCACCCTAACCCTAAACCCAACCCTCAACCTAAACCTAACCCTAACGCTCACCCTCACATTCAGCCTAAACCTAAGGCTAAACCTAACACTAACCCTCACACTAACCCTAACGCTAATCCTAATCCTAATCCTAACCCTAACCCTAATCCTCACCCTCACCCTAACCCTAACCCTAACACTAACCCTAACATTAACTCTCACCCTCAGCTTCACCCAAACCCTAATTTATCCCTAAACCTCACCTTCACCCTAACCCTATGCTAACCCTAAGTCTCACCCTAAACCTAAACCTCCCCCTAACTCTCAACTTAACCGCAAGACTAACACTAACCCTATCCCTAACACTAAACCTCACCCTAACCCTAACCTTAACCCTCACCCTCAACCTCACCGTCAGCCTAAAATTTCGCCTAACCCTAATCCCAACCCTAAACCTAACACTAACCTAACCCTCACCCTAACACTCACCACAACCCTAACCCTAAAACTCACCCTCACCCTAGACCACACTCAAACCCTAAGTCTAAGATTAACCCTCACCCTAACCCTCACAGTAACCCTAACCCCAACACTCACCGTAACCGTAACCCTCACCCTCACCTTAACTGTAATCCTAATCCTAACCCTAACCCTAACACTCACACTCACCCTCACCTTAACCCTAATCCTAATCCTAAACCTAACACTAACCCTCACCCCCACAATAAACCTCACCTTAACCCTAACCCTAACAGTAACGTAACCCTAACCGTAACCCTAACTCTCACCATAAGCTTAACTCTAACCCTAAACCTCACCTTCACCATAACCAAAACCCTAACCCTAATCCTAAACCTCACCCTAAACCAATACTTTACCCTAACACTTACGCTAACCCTAACACTAACACTAACGCTAACACTAACCCTCACACTAACGCTAACCATCACCCTAAACGTAAACCTCACCCTAACCCTAACCCTAACCCTCAACTTCAACCTATCCCTCACCCTAACCCTAACCCTCATCCTCACCCTAAACCTCACACTAACCCTACCACTAATCCTCAATCTAACCCTCACACTCACCCTAACTCTAACCCTCACCCTCACCCTTACCATACCCCTCACCCTCAGCCTAACCTTCACCTAATTCTAACCCTCATCCTAACCCTCACCCATACTGTAACACTAACCATCACTCTAACCCTAACCCTCACCCTCACCTTAAGCCTCAGCCTAACCCTAAGCCTAAACCTAAACCTAACCCTAAACCTCACACTCAACCTAGCCCTCACCCTAACCCTAATCCTAACCCCAACCCTCATCATAACACTCAACCTAACCATAACCGGAACCATCACTCTAAACCTAAGCCTCATCCCCAACCTCACCCTCAGCCTAACCCTAAGCCTAAGGATAACCCTAACCCTAAACTCTTACACTCACCCTCACACTAACCCTAATCCTAACCCTAACCCTAAACCTAAACCTAAACCTCAAACTAACCCTCACCCTAAACCTAACCCTAACCCTCAACTTAGTCCTCACAATAACCCTCAATCCAAACCTAACCCACACCCTCACCATAAACCAAACCCTCACCCTAAATCTAACCCTTACCCTAGCCCTCATGCTAACCCTCACCCTAACCCTAACCCTAACCCTCACCCTAAACCTAGCCCTAATCCTATCCCTCAACCTAACCCTAAACCTCACCCTCACCATAACCCTAACCCTAACCCTCACCCTATCCCTAAACCTAACCCTAACCCTAAACCTCACCCTAAACCTAACCCTAACTCTCACCGTAAACCCTACCCTAACCCTAACCCTAATCCTAAACCTCACCCATATCCTAACATTCACCCTAACCCTCACTGTAACCCTAACTCTCACCCTCACCCAAAGCCTATTCCTAAGAATAACCCTAACCCTAAACATAACCCTCACACTCACCCTCACCCAAACCCTAATCCTAAACCTAACCCTATCCCTAACCCTAAACCTAACCCTAATGCTCACTCTAACCCTAACCCTAACTCTAAACCTAAACCTCACCCTCACCCAAACCCTCACGCTTAACCTCACACTCAGCCTTTCCCTAAGCCTAAACCTAACCCTAACCCTAACCCTTAACCTCACCTTCAACCTAAACCTACACCTAACCATAAACTTTACCCTAACCCTAACACCCTCATCCTCCAACCTGCCCTCATCTTAACCCTAATTGTATCCCTAACCCTCATCCTAACCCTCACCATAACCCTATACCTAACCCTCACCCTAACCCTAAACCTAATTCCAACCCTCAACCAAACCCTAACCCTGAGCCTCACCGTAACCCTAACCCTAACCCTACACCTAACCCAAAACCTAAACCTAACCATTACCCTAACCCTAACCCTCACTCTCTCCCTAGCCCTCATCCTAACGCTAATCCTAACCCTATCCCTCATGATAACTCTTAACAAATCCCTAACCCTAACACTCAACCTAAACCAGCCCTAATCCAACCCTCAAGCTAACCCTAAACCTCACCCTCACCATAACACTAACCCTAAACCTCAACCTATCCCTAAACCTAAACCTAACAATAAACCTCACCCTAACCCGAACCCTAAGCCTCACCCTCACGCTAGTCCTCACCCTAACCCTAAACCTAACCCTCACCCTAAACATAACCCTCCCCCTCAACCTAACCCTTAGCCTAACCCTAAGCCTAACCCTAAACCTAATCCTACCCCACACACTCACCCTCACTCTCAACCAAATCCTAACCCTAACACTAACCCAAACACTCACCGTCACTCTAGCCTTCACCCTAAGCCTAATCCTAGCCCTAACCCAAAGTCTAACAGTAACCCTAACCCTAAAACTAACCCTAACCCTCACCCTCACTGTAAGTGTAACCATAAACCTAACCATAAAAATGACCCTAACCCTAAATCCAACCATCACTCTAACACTTACCCTCACCCTTACACTAACCCTAACCATAATACTAACCCTCAGACTAATCTTAACCCTCAACCTTAACCTAAACCTCAACCTCACCCTAAACCCAAACCTAATCCTCACGCTCACCCTAGCCCTCACCCTAACCGTAATTCTAAACCTAACCCTCAACCTAAACCTAACCCTCATCCTCACCCTAAACCTCACACTAACCCTAACGCTTACCCTTATCTTAACCCTCATGATCAGCCTAACCCTCACCTTTACACTTACCATCACACTCACCCTAACCCTAACCCTCATTCTAACCCTCACCCTAAACGTAAACTTAACCAGAACCCTAACCCTCACCCTCAACCTCACACTCAGACTAACACTAAGCCTAAGCCTATACCTCACGCTCACCCTCACCTTAACCCTAACCCTAAACTAAACCTCACCCTAACCCTAACCCTAACCTCAACCTCAACCTAGCCCTCACTGTAAACTTAATCCTAACCATAACCATAACAATAACCCTAACCCTAACCTTAATCTGTCCATCACCCTCATCCTAACCCTAACCCTAACCCTCACCCTAACCCTAAGCCTCACCCTCAATGTAACCCTCACCCTAACACTCACCCTAACCCTAAGCCTAAACCAAACATTAACCTCAACGTAATGTTAACCCTAACACTCAACCTCACCCTAGCCCTCACACTAACCCTAACCCTGACCCTCACCGAGACCTCACCCTAACCCTAACCCTAACCGAACCACTCACCCTAAACATAACCCTAACTGTAACCCTAACACTCACAATAACCCTAACCCTAACCCTCACCCTCACCCTCACCCTAACCCTAAACCTCACCATCACCCTAAACCAAACCCTAATCCTAACACTCACCCTAACCCTAAGCCTAACCCTAACACTAACTCTAACCCTCACACTCACCCTCAACCTAAACCTAACCCTAATCCTAACCCTAACCCTTACCCTTACCCTCACCGTCACTCTCAATGTAACTCTAACCTTAACCCTAACAATAACACTAATCCTAACCCTAAACCTAACCTTAACCCTAATCCCATCCCTAACATCTCACCCTCAGCCTACCCCTCTCAGCAAAGATCACAATAATCATAACAATAACAATAATCCTAACCCTAACCCTAATCCTAAACCTCACCCTCACCCTAACACTAATCCTAACTCTAACCCTCACCTTAACCCTAAACCTAACCCTCACCGTAACCCTAACCCTCATCCTAACCCTCACCCTAACCCTCACACAAACGCTAAACCTCACCTAACACTAACCCTAACCCTCACCCTCACCCTAGACCTCACCCTAACCATAATCCTAAACCTAATCCTTATCCTAACTCTTACTCTAACCCTAACCCTAATCCTCACCCTATCCCTAATCCTAACCATTACCCTCACCCTAACTCTAACCCTCACCCTCACAATAACCCGAACCCTAACCCAAACCCTAACCCTAAACTTAATCCGAACCCTAACTCTCACCCAAACGCTAACCGTAAACCGAACCCTAACCCTAACCCTCACCCTCATCCTCACCCTCAACAAAACCCTAATCCTAAACCTAACCCTATCCCTAACACTAACCCTCACCCTAACCCTCACTCTAACCCTACCCCAACCCTAACCCTAACATTAACAATCACATTAACCCTCACTTTAACACTAACTCTAACCATAAACCTCAGTCTCACCCTAACCCTCACCCTCAAATTCATGCTCAGCCTTACTCTAAGCCTAACACTAACCCTAACCCTAACCCTCACACTCACACTCACCCTAACCCTAATCCTAATCCTAACCCTAAACCTAACCTTCACCCTAACACTAACCCTCACCGTAACCGTAACCCTAACACTAACCGTAAACCTAAACCTCACGCTATCCCTCACCCTAACCCTAACTCTAAACCTAAAACTCACCCTCACCCTAACCCTAACCTTAAACATAACCCTCACCCTAGCCTTCACCCTAAGCCTAACCCTAACCTGAACCCTAACTGTCACCCTAAACCTAGCCCTACCCCTAACCCTAAACCTCACCCTAACCCTAACACTTACCCTCACACTCACCCTAGCCATCACTTTAACCATAATTGTATCCCTAACCCTCATACTAACCCTCACCCTAACCCTAAACTTAACCCTTACCCTAACCCTAAACCTAATTCTATCCCTCAACCTAACCCTACACCTGACCCTCACCGTAACTCTAACCCTAACCCTAAACCTAACCTGAAACCTAAACCTCACCATAACCCTCACCATAACCCTCAACCTGAACCTAGCCCTCATCCAAACCCTAATACTAACCCTAACCTTCATCCTAACCCTAAACCTCATCCTAAACCTCACCCTAACCTTAAACCTAACCCTCACCTAACCCTAACACTCACACTCAACCTCACCCTTAGCCTAAACCTAAGCCTAACCCTAAACCTAACCCTAAGCCACACATTCACCCTCACCCTCACCCTAATCCTAACCCTAACCCTAATCCTAACCCTCACCATCAACCTAGCCTTCACCCTAACCCTAATCCAAACCCTAACCCAAACTCTAACCTTAACCCTAACCCTAAACCTCACCCTAAACCTAACCCTAACCCTCACCCTCACTGTAAGGGTAACCCTAACCCAAACCCTAAAAAGAACCCTAACTCTAACCCTAACCCTCACCCTAACACTTACCCTCACCCTTACACTAACCGTAACCATAACACTAACCCTCACACTAATCTTAACCCTCAACCTAAACCTAAACCTCACCCTAACCCTAACCCTAACCCTAAACTTCAAGCTCACCCTAGACCTCACCCTAACCCTAATTCTAAGCCTAACCCTCACCCTAAACCTAACCCTCATCCTCACACTAAACCTCACACTAACCCTAACCCTAATACTCAATCTAACCCTCACCCTCACCCTACCCTAACCGTAACCCTTAACCTAAAGCTCACGCTAACCCTAACCCTTACCCTTATCTTAACCCTCACCCTCAGCCTAACTCTCACCTTTATGCTTACCATCACCCTCACCTTAAACCTAACCCTCACTCGAACCCTCACCCTAAACTTAAACCTAACCATCACCCAAACCCTAACCCTCACACTCAACCTCACCTTCAGACTAACTCTAAGCCTAAGCCTATATCTAAACCTAAGCCTAAACCTCACCCAAGCCCTCACTCTAACACTAATTCTAACCCTAAACCTCATCCTAACCCTCAACCTAACCGTAACCCTAACCATCACCCAAAACCTAATCGTCACCCCAAACCTCACCCTAAGCCTAAGACTAACCCTAACAGGAACCCTCACACTCAGGCTCACCCTAAACCTCATCCTAACCCTAACTGTAACCCTAACCCTACACCTCAACTTAAACCTCACCCTAACCCTAACCCAAACACTAACCCTAACACTAACCCTCACCCTAAACCTCCCCCTAACCCTAACTCTAACCCTAAACCTCACACTCACCCTAACCCTAATCCTAACCCTAACCCTAAACCTCACCCTAACCCTAACCCTAAACCTCACCCTTACCCTCACTCTCACCCTCACGGTAACTCTAACCCTAAACCTAACAATAACACTAATCCTAACCCTAAACCTAACCCTAACACTAATCCTATCCCTAACCCTCACCCTCAGCCTCACCCTCACTGCAAACATAACCATAACCATAACACTAACAATAATCCTAACTCTAACCCTAATTCTAAACTTCACCCTCACCCTAACCCTCATCCTATCCCTAACCCTCACCCTAACCTTAACCTACACCCTCACCATAACCCTAACCCTCAGGCTAACCCTCACCCTCACCCTAAACCTAACCCTAAACCTCAACTGAACACTAACCCTAATCCTCACCCTCTCCCTGGCACTCACCCTAACCCTAATCCTAACCCTAATCCTAAACCTAACACTCATCCTAACCCTAACCCTAACCCTCACCCTAAACCTAATCCTATCCCTAACACTCAAACTAACCCTAACCCTCACCCTCACTGTAACCCGAACCCTAAATCTCACCCAAACCTTTAATTAACCCTCATCCTATCCCTCACCTTAACCCTTACACAAACCCTAACCTTAACCCTCACCATAACCCTCACCCTAACCCTAACTCTAACCCTAAACATAACCCTAAACCTCACTCTATCCTTAAACCTCCCCCTCCCCCTCCCCCTCACTGTAACTCTAACACTAACCCTAACAATAACACTAAAACTTACCCTAATCCTATCCCTAAACCTCACCCTCACCGTAACCCTAACCCTTACCAAACCCTCACCCTAACACTAACCCTAACCCTAACCCTCACCCTAAACCTCACCCAAACCATAACTCTAACCCTAAACCTCACCCTCACCCTAAATCTAATTCTAACCCTAAACCTAACACTAAAACTCACCCTAACCCTAACGCTAACATTCACTCTAACCCTACCTCTCACCCTCACCATAACCCTAACCCTAACACTCACCCTAACTCTAAAATTAACCCTAACCATAAACCTCACCCTAATGCTAAACCTAACCCTCAGGCTCACCCTAGCACTCACCCTAGCCCTAATCCCAAACCTAAACCTAAACCTCTCCTTAACCCTCACCCCAACCCTAAAACCCTAACGATCACCCTAACCATAACACTCAACCTCACCTTAACCCTAACCCTAACCCTAAACCTCACCCTAAACCTAACCCTAACCCTAACCCCACCCCCATCCTAACTCTCACCCTAACCCTAACTCTAATCCTAACACTAACCCTAAACCTAACCCTCAAACATCCTCACGCTGACCCTAACTCTAACCCTAAACCTCAACCTCACCCTATCCTGAACCCTAACCCTAAAGCTAAAACTCACCCTAAACCTCACCCTCACCCTAGTCCTTAACTTAACCCTAATCCTAACCCTAACCCTCATCCTAACCCTCCACTTAACCGGAAGCAGAAACCTCAACCTAAACTTAACCCTTACCCTCAACCTCACACTCACCCTACCCCTAAGCCGAACCCTAAACCTAACCCTAAAAAACACACTCACCATTACCTTAACAATAATCCTATCCCTAACCCTAACCCTAACACAAACCCTCTCCCCAACACTAACTCTAAACCTAACCCTAACACTAACCCTAAACCTAACCCTCAGCCTAACCCTCACCCTAAACCTAACTCTAACCCTAAACCTCACCCTCACCCTAACACTAACTCTAACTCTAAACCTCAACCAAACCCTAACCCTAACCCTAAGCATAAACCTAAACCTCACCCTAACCCTAACCATAAACATAACCCTCACCCTAGCCCTCACAATAACACTAATCCTAACCCTAACCTTCATCCTAACCCTCCCCATAACTCTAACCCTAATCCTCACCCTAACCCTAAACCTCACACTCACCCTCATTCTCAGCCTAATCCTAAGCATAAACCTAAGCCTAACCATAAACTTAACACTATACCTCACACTCACCCGCAAGCTCACCCTCACCCTCAGCCTAACCCTAACCCTAACCCTAACCCTAACCCCAACCCTCATACTCATGCTCACCTTATACTAATCCTAAACCTAACCCTATCCCTAAACCTCAACCTAACCCTCACTCTCACCCTAAACCTAACACTAACCCTAACCTTAAACCTCACCCAA
Organism: Dipodomys merriami; assembly: GCF_024711535.1. Classification (NCBI taxonomy): domain Eukaryota; kingdom Metazoa; phylum Chordata; class Mammalia; order Rodentia; family Heteromyidae; genus Dipodomys; species Dipodomys merriami. The sequence continues at coordinate 7,112 of NW_027202478.1, read as the reverse complement.
ACCCTCCTCCACAACCTAATTATAACCCTAAAACTCACCCTTACCCTCACAATAACCCTAACCCTAATCCTCACCCCCACCCTCACCCTCATCTTAACCCTCACCCTAGCACTCACCATAAACCTAATTCTAAACCTCAACCTCACCCTAACCCTAACCCTGATGCTCACTCTAAACCTAACACTAACCCTAACCTGAACCCTAATGCTCAATCGAACCCTCACTCTAACACTAATCTTAACCCTAAACCTAAACCTAAACCTCACCCTAACCCTAACCCTAAACCTCACCCTCACCCTAGCCCTCACCCTAACCCTAATCCAAACCCTAACCCTCATCCTAACCCTAACCCTAACACTAACACTAACCCTAACCCTCAACCTAACCCTAACCCTCACCCTCACTGTAACCCTTACCCTAACCCTCAACCTAACCTTAAACTTAACCCGAACCCCAACTCTCACCTTAACCCTAACCCTAACACTCACCCTAATCCTAACCCTCACCCTCAGCCAAACACTAAGCCTAAACCTAAACCTAACGCTAACCCTCACACTCACCCTAACCCTAAACATAATCCTAATCCAAACACTAACCCTGAACCTCACCCTCACCCTAACCCTCACCTTAAGCCTAACCCTAATATTAATCATAACCCTAAACCTAACCCTAAAACTCATCCTCAACTTAAAACTCACACTAACCCTAAAACTAATCCTCAATCTAACCATCACCCTCAATCTCACCCTAGCCCTCAGCCTAACCCTAACCCTCATCCTCACCCTAAACCTCACCCTAACCATAATACTAATCCTCAATCTCACCCTCACCCTCATGCTAACCGTAAATCTAACCCTCACCCTAAACCTAACCCTCACCCTTACCATAACCCTCACCTTCAGCCTAAACCTCACGTTTACCCTAACTGTCACCCCCAACCTAAACCTCACCCTAACCCTAATCCTCACCCTGACCCTAACCATACCCTTAAACCTCACCCTCAACCTAACCTGAACTCTAACCCTAACCCTAACACTAAAACTCACCCTATACCTAACCCTAAACCTCACTCTCAACCTCATGCTCAGCCTAACCCTAAGCCTAACCCTAACCCTAACCCTCAAACTCAACCTAACCCTTACACTAATCCTAATTCTAACACTAAGCCTTAACCTCACCCTCACCCTAACCCTCACCATAACCCTAACTCTATCACTAACCCTAAACTTCACTCTAACCCTAACTCTAACCGTAACCCTAACACCCACCCTCACAATAACTCTAACTCTAACCCTATCCCTAACTCTAAACCTCAACCTAACCATAACCATAACCATAACCATAACCATAACCCTAACCCTAACCCTCCCCCTAATCCTATATCTAACCCTAAACCTCACCCTCACCCTAACCCTAACACTAACCCTAACCCTAACCTTCGCCCTAACGTATATCTAACCCTAAACCTCAAACTCACCCTAACCCTAACCCTAAACCCCACCCTAATCCTAAACCTAAACCTCTCCTGCACCTTCAACTTCACCATAACTCGAAACCTAAGCCTAACAATAACACTAACCCTAACCCTAAACATTACCCTAACCCTAATCCTCACCCCCTCCCTCACCCTCAGCCTAACCCTAAGCCTAAACCTAAGCCTCAGCCTGACCCTCATACTCACGGTCACCCGAACCCTAATCCTAAACCTAACCCTATCCCTAAACCTCAACCTAACCCTCAACCTCACCCTAACCCTAACACTAACCCTAACCCTAAACCTCACCCTAACCCTCACCCTAACACTAACTCTAACACTAAACCTCACCCTCACCCTAACCCTAACCCTAACCCTAACCCTAAACCTCACCCTAAACCTTACCCTCATCCTCAATCTCAACCTCACTGTAACTCTAACCCTAACCCTAACAATAACACTAACCCTAACCATAACCCTCAGCCTCATCCTCACCATCACTGCAAACTCAACCCTAACCACAACACTAACAATAACCCTAAACCTAACCATAACCCTAATCCTCACACCCACCCTCACCCTCAGCCTAACCCTAACCCTAACCCTAACCCTCAAGGTAACCCTAACCCTAACACTAACATTAAACCTAAACCCAACCCTAAACCTAACCCTAATCCTCAGCCTCACCCTCACCCTAACACAAACCCTAACACTAACCCTCACCCTAACCCTAAGCCTCAACCTAACCCTCACACTCACCCTCACCTTAACCCAAATCCTAAACCTAAACCTATCCCTAAACCTCAACCTAACCCTCACCCTAGTCTTCACCCTAAACCTAATCCTAACCCTAAACCTCATCCTAAACCTCTCCCTAACCCTAACCCTAACCCTCACCCTAACCCTAACCCTAACCCTCACCCTCATGCTCGGCCTAAGCTTAAGCCTAAGCCTAAGCCTAAGCCTAACCCTATCCCTAACCCTAACACTATCCCTAACTCTAACCCTAAACCTCACCCTCACCCTAACCCTAACTCTAACCTTAACCCTAAACCTAAACCTCATTCTAATCCTAAACCTAACCCTAACCCTCACCCTCACCGTAACATTAACCCTAACCCTAACCCTAACAGTAACCCTAACCCTAACCCTAACCCTCACCCTAACCATAACCCTCACCCTAACCCTCATCTTCACCCTAACATTTATCCTCACCCTAAGACAAACCCTAACGCTGACACTAATGCTCACACTAACTCTAACCATCACCCTAAACCTAAAACTCACCATAAAACTAACCCTATACCTCACCCTCACCCTAGCCCTCACCTTAACCTTAATCATCATCCTCACCCTAAACCTCACACTAACCCTAAAACTAACCCTCAAAATAACCCTCACCCTAAGCCTGACACCAACAATAACCCTAACCCTAACCCTAATCCTCACCCTAACCAGAACCCTCACCATAACATTAATCGTAACCCTAACACTTACCCTCATCCTAACACTAACCCTAAAACTAACACTAACCCTCACACTAACCCTAGCCCTCACCCTAATCCTTAACCTCATCTTAACCCTAACCCGAACTCTAACCCTCACCCTCACCCTAGCCCTCACCCTAACCCTAATTCTAACCCTCATCCTCACCCTAACCCTAACACTCATCCTCACCCTAAACCTAACGCTAACCCTAATGCGAACCCTAATCCTCAATCGAACCCTCACCCTAATGCTAACCCTAACCCTAAACCTAACCCTAACCCTCACCCTTATCGTAACCCTCACCCTCAGCCTAAACCTCACCTTTACCCTTACCATCATCCTCACCCTAACCGTAATCCTCATCTTAACCTTCATCCTAACCATAAAGCTAACCATCATCCTAACCCTAACCCTCACCCTCAACCTCATGCTCAGCCTAAAGCTAAGCCACAGCCTAACCCTTACTCTAACCCTTACCCTCACCCTAGCCCTCACCCTAACCCTAATCCTAACCATATCCCTGATCCTAACCCTCACCATAACCCTAACCCTAACTATAACCATAACCCTAATTCTCACCCCAACTCTCACCCTCAGCCTAACCCTAAGCCTAATCTTAACCCTAACCCTAACCCTCACATACCCTAACCCTAACCCTAATCCTAACCCTAACCATCCCCCAACCCTAAATTTAATCTTAAAACTCAACCTTACCCTAACCCATTTCCTAACCCTAACCCTCACCCTAACACTAACCCTCACCCTCCCTGTGACCCTAACACATATCCTAACCCTCACCCTAACCCTAACCCTAAACCTCACCCAAACACTAATCCTAACCCTCACGATCACCCTAGCCCTCACCCAAACCCTAGTCCTCACCCTAATCCTCATCCTAACCCTCACCCTAAACCTAACCCTCACCCTAATCCTAAGCCTAACCCTAAACCTCAACCTAACAATAACCCTCACCCTCATTGTAACCCTAACCCTAACCCTCACCCTAACCCTAAACTTACCCCGAACCATAACTCTCACCCTAACCCTACCCCTAACTAGCACCCTAACCATAACCCTCCCCCTTACCCTAAGCCTAAACCTAACCCTAACCCTAACCCTAACCCTAACACTATCCCTCCCACTCACCCTAACACCCTAATCCTAATCCGAACACTAAGCCTAACCCTCACCCTCACACTAAACCTCAATGTAACCCTAACTCTAACACTAACCATAAGCTAACCCTCACCCTCAGCCTCACCCTAACCCTAACTCTAACCCTAAACCTCACCCTCACCCTAACCCTAGCCCTAAACCTCATCCTAAGTCTAACCCTAAACCTCACCCTCACCCTAGCCCTCACCCTAACCCTAATCCCAACCCTAAACCTCATCATAAGCCTCACCCTAACACTAACCCTAACCCTCACCCTCAACCTCACCCTAACCCAAACCCTAGCCCTAACCCTCAACCTAACCCTATCCCTCAACCTCACAGTAACCCTTACCTTCACCCTCACCCTAACCCTAAACTTAACCGAACCCTAACTCTCACCCTAACCCTAACCCTAATCCTCAAACTCACCCTCACTCTCAGCCTAACCTGAAGCCTAAGCCTAAGCCTAACCGTAACCTTCACACTCACCCTAACCCTTACCCTAATCCTAATCATCACCCTAAGCCTAACGCTCAACCTCACCCTCACCCTCACCCAAACCCTCAACCTAACCCTAACTCTACCACTAACCCTTCACCTAACCCTCAACCTCAGCCTCACCCTTACCCTAAATCTAACCCTAATCCTCACCCTCAGCCTAACCCTAACTCTAACCCTAACCCTAACACTGAACCTCACCCTAATCCTAACCCTAACCCTCACCCTCACCTTAACTGTAACCCTAACCCTAATCTTTACAATAACCCTAACCCTAACCCTAACCCCCACCCTAACCATAACCGTCACCCTAACATTAACCCTCACCTTAACACTTACCCTCACTTTAACACTAACCCTAACCCTAACACTGACCCTCACACTAACCCTAAGACTCACCTATTCCTAAACCTCACCCTAACCCTAACCCTAACTCTAAACCTCACCCTCAAGCTAGCCCTCACCCTAATCGAAATTCTAACCCTAACCCTCACCCTAACCCTAACCCTCATCCTTACCCTAACCCTCAAACTAACCCTAGCCCTAACCCTAATTCTCAATCTAACCCTCACCCTAACCCTAACCCTAACCCTCAACCTAACCCTAACCCACACTCTCACCGTAACCCTAACCCTAAACTTCACCGTAATCCTAAACTTAACCCGAACCCAAACACTAACCCTAACCCTAAACCTAACCCTTACCATAACCATCACACTTACCCTAACACCCTAATCTTAATCCTAACATTAATCCTAACCCTCAACCTCACCCTAACCCTCACTGTAACCCTAACTCTAACACTCACCCTACCCTAACCGTCACCCTCAGCCTCACCCTAAGCCTAATTCTAACCCTAAACCTCACCCTCACCCTAACCCTAACCCTAAACCTAACCCTAAACCTCACCCTAACCCTAGCCCTAACCCTCAACCTAACCCTATCCCTCACCCTCACAGTAACCCTTACCCTAACCCTCAGCCTAAACCTAAACTTAACCCTCACCCTAACTCTCACCCTAACCCTCACTTTCAGCCTAACCCTCACCCTCAGCCTAACCCTAATCCTAACCCTATCCGTAACCCTAACTCTCATCCTATCCCTCACCCTAACACTAACCCTCATCCTATCCCTAAACCTCAACCTTACCCTCATCCTCACCCTCACCATAACGCTAACACTAACCCTAACAATAACACTAAACCTAACCCTAAACCTTACCCTCACCCTAACCCTAACCCTAACTCTAACTCTAACCCTCACCATAACCCTCCCACTAACCGAAACTCTAACCCTATACCTCACACTCACCCTAACCCTAATCCTAACACTAACCCTAAACCTCCCCCTAAACTTAACCCTAACCCTCAAACTTACCCTCACCCTCACCCTAACCCTTACCCGAAACCTAATCCTAACACTAAGCCTAACACTCACCCTCACCCTAACCCTCACAGTAACCCTAACTCTAACACTAACCCTAACCCTAAACCTCACCTTCAGCCTCACCCTAACCCTAACTCTAACCCTAAACCTCACCCTCACCATAACCCTACCCCAAAACCTAACCCTAAACCTCATCCTAACACAAACCCTAAACCTCACCCTCACCCTAGCCCTCACCCTAACCCTAATCCTAAAAATAAACCTCATCCTAAACCTAGCCCTAACACTTACCCTAACCCTCACCCTCACCCTCAGCCTAACCCTCACCCTCAGCCTAACCATAAGCCTAACACTATCCCTAACCCTAACTCTCATCCTATCACTCACCCTAACACTAACCCTCATCCTATCCCTAACCTTCACCATTACCTTCACTCTCACCCTCACCGTAACTCTAACTCTAACCCTAACAATAACATCTAACCTAACCCTTAACCTAAACCTCAACCTAAACCTCACTCTCACCCTAACCCTAACACTAACCATAACCTTAACCCTCACCATAACCCTCCACCTAAACCTAACTCTAACCCTATACCTCAAACTCACCCTAACGCTAATCCTAACCCTAACCCTAAACCTCACCCTAAACATCACCCTACCCCTCACCCTCACCCTCATCCTCAACCTCACTGCAAATGTAACCATAACCATAACACTAACAATAATCCTAACCCTAACCCTAATCCTAACCCTCAACCTCACCCTAACCCTCATCCTATCCCTAACCCTCACCCTAAACTTAACCCTCAACCTCACCATAATCCTAACCCTAACCCTAACCCTCACCCTAACCCTAATCGTAACCATAACCCTCAACCTAACCCTAAACCTAACCCTCTCTGTAACCCGAACCCTAAACCTCACACAAACCCTAAACGTAACCATCAGCCTTACCCTCACCCTAACACTTACAGTAACCCTTACCCTAACCCTCACCTAACACTGACTCTAACCCTAAACCTCACCCTCACCCTCACACTAACCCTAACCATAACCCTAAACCTCACCCTAATCCTAACCCTCATCTTCACCCTCACCGTAACTTTAA